>NW_019384540.1:237220-318873 GCF_000671375.1 Centruroides sculpturatus | reverse complement strand
AAAAAAAAAAAAAAATACCTCGATTTACGGCCCGTCCCTCTTCGGACCCGGTGTTAGGGGGGGGTGGTGAGGACATAGGGGGAGACGGGAAACCAGAGGAGGGGTGGGCGGTCCTTCTAGTGTTTTACTCCGGCCGTAAAAGTTTAGTTCCCGAACGGATTCTCTTCAAATCCTCCAAGAATTAAATTCCGGGAAGAAGGGAATGCCGTAAAGTGGAGGACACTCGGCAACCGTACAAACTCCCTCCTCCTTTTACCTGCCGTAAAAATCGACGAAATATCGGCGCCAGCTAATATTTTACTCCGATATTTACTGCGTTTTTTTTTTAAACTCCCTTATTAAAAAAAGAAACATATATTAAAAAACGGTTCTCTCTAAAGCCCATCACTTAAAAGTGATTTTAGTTTCCTCCGCGTGGGGGTGGGTGGGAGAAGAGACTTTTAATTCCCGTCCTCCGCCATATTTTTTGCCCTGCGGGTCGGCATTATTCCGTTTCCGATATTTGCGGCGATTTTTCTGTTTTCCTTAAAGCCCGGCGCAAACCGGTCGATGTCGCGGCTTTCCACGCGACGTCGGAGGCGATCGTTACGGTCGCGTGATTGTTTTCCTTCCACGTCGCCCCCGGTGATATTACCGTCCACGTAGTTATAAAGGAGGAACGAACATTTCCTCTACCCCTCGGCCGACTATTGCTCGGTAGTTTGTAAAATGGCCACGATCCTCTTGTTGCCTATTTGGTAGAAATTTAATAAATAAAACTGGGGGGAAGGGGTCGCTTTACGTTCTTTTCGATGGGGCCAACGGTTTTTGACCAACGGCGGTCGCGATTCAAACGGCTAAATCGGTAATAGAGTTAAACACTTCGGGAGGGAGAAAGGACGAGTTAAATTTTAATCGTATCCAGACGAAAAGGTCGGATTCCGAGTCGTCTCCTCTCCGAATTCTAACAAAATGGCGGCCGGTTCCCGAATTCCTTCCCGGGATGACCGATTTAAAAGTTTCCTTCGTAATTTATTCTTTTCGGTCCGAGGCCGCAAGCCGTGCGCCAATTATTTCGCCGAATTAAATTACGCAATTTATCGTATAGTGACGAAGTTTAATTCGAATTTCGTCCGGTCCCGAGCGGAAAATTATAATTTCGTCGGGCGAGCGAACAAAGGTAGAACTGCGCTCGGATAAATCATCGTCTTCCGGATAGTTTCCGTATCGATTACTACTAAACACTGCGCTTAATAAAGATTATTTTACGCGTAGGAACGGGTTCGTATACGGCGCGTAACTGGAGGAACATATGCGAAAACGACGGTTAGCCAGGTAAAAAGAACGGCCGGAAGAAAGGGATTAAGGAGAAAATATCCGTAATTAACCGTTACGTCCGATGCCCGCGACGAGAAATGCGTAACTGTTGTTAACCGGTGGCTTTCCGTCGCCATCGATCGGTTGGCAATTACGTCTTTTAGGCGAATGTTTTCTCGTCTTTTGTGTCTTAATCCTTTTTTTTTTCCACTCGGGTACAATGGCCGAGTGCGCAGTTCCGAAATCTAATTCCTTTCTTCTCGTTTAAAAGTCGACATTTCTCCATTGTTAGTGGAGTAAACCTGCCAACTCTCTTAAGAACCGCGTAACTTTATAGTTGGCCATTAAAATAATTTCTGTCGAATTTCCTCTTTTTTTTTTTTTGTTTTTTCCTTGTACAAAAAGTTTGGCGTTATTTAGTAAACCGAGATAACATCGGATTTAAACATTTTAATAGCGCGATTTCTTCCCTTCGAACGACTTTAATCGGCGTTGGGATTTAATAAACTTAATGTCTCGTTTAATAACTTATATGTTTTAAAACGCATTAAACAGGCCGAAGCATCTTTCTTCTTGGCCTTTCCAACGAATTTCTTTCCTTTTTTTTCCTTTCCGAATTTTAAAAATTGTTCGAATTTCACACTTTTTTGAACAAATTCGTCCTATTCAAACTTTTATTGCGCTCTTTATTCTATAGGATTTCACCCGCCCAAGAATTAATTACGAAATTTTAAAACTGTGGATGAGAAATGACTGATTGGAAGTCGAGGGAAGAAACCCCACAAACGTCCCCATTAGAAAAAATAAATAAATACAAAAGCTCTATGCACTTCGCGAAGCAAGCCTTTTCGGACAGTGTTTCGGACCCATTTTTCTATTAATTTTTCAAATCACCTCCGCTCCGAGACGATTTCTTAGTTAAATCGTTTATAAGAAGGGGTGGACGTTTCGCGCGTAAGTTAACGAACGATGGAGATCGGCCGCAACCTCTCTAATAGAGAGGTTGCGGCCGACGTTTTCAACGCGAAAACGTGTACGTCGGACGTTCAGCGCCGCTTTCCTATAAGTCTAGAAGTTTGACAATGGTGTTTGGATAGTCAGTGGAAACATGCTCAACGTCCCAAACACCATTGCCAAACTTCTAAACTTATAGGAAAACAGCGCTGAACGTCCGACGTACACGTTTTCGCGTTCAAAACGTCGGCCGCAATCTCTATATTTCTCCAGTTAAAAGTTGACGAAACAAAAGTATATTTTAAAATTAGTTTTTGCCATTTTGTATAATCCTCGGGGCCGTTAAAAAGTCGATACTTCTCTCTACCTTCTCCGTACGTAACGTGTTCTAATAAGTTATGTGGAAAAACAGAAAAAAAAACCCTTTGGTGGAAGAGGTGAGAATTGTCTACGTTCTTCCTCTCCGCCAGAAACTAATTTTGAAAATAAATCAATGGAAGACGACGGAAATAAACGAAAGGTAAATATAGTTTGTAATTGTATAAATATAATTGTAATTATAATTTGTAAACTAATTATAATTGCTTCGGACTTAAAACCGAAATATTGTACGGATTTAAGTGACCGAATCCGATTATTTTAGGAAGAAAATTAAGGACAATTTCGACCTTACGCTTTAAAATTATATTCACGTCTTCGCCTTTAATTCCCTCGTATAAAAATTAGGGAAAACCAAGCGCTTCGACACTTTTTTCTTTTAATAGAAGAAGGAGAAAGTTAGGACGGCTTCGAATTTTAATCAAATAATTTAAAAATAAAATATATTTGCAATTTACTCGGGAAAACGATGGTTTTGAAAAAGTTCTCTTAGGAAAACTGGAAAATAAATAAATAAAAGAAAAAAGGAAATTAAAGAGCCGCTCTGTCTGGATTTTCTCGAATGTCTGGACGTTTTCTATGGTTAAAAAGACTTTTTAAATATAATTTTTTCCTTAATTCGGACGAATAAATTTTATTTTTCGACGTTTAATTGGATAGAATTTATTACTTATTTTTGTTATTTACGCTGTCTCGTATTTACAAAAATAAAATATAAAATAAATTTTTAAACGATGTAATATTGGAGTAATTAATTTTAGAAATGTCTACTGGACAGCTTTAAAATATTTACAGATAAAAATTGACGAATAATACGTCGAGAATTTCTTACAAATTCGATTTAAACTTTAAAAAAAATTCCAAAAACCAAACTTAAAATAAGAATGCTTCAAATTTAATTATAATTTTTAAATAATTTAGCCAGGTTGCGGCCGACGTTTCATCTCTAAAACGTCGAACGTGAACGTCGAACGTAAACGTGAACGTGAACGTCGAACGTGAACGTAAACGTCAGCGGCGCTCGACGTTCGACGTTCGACGTTCGACGTTCGACGTTCACGTTCACGTTCGACGTTTACGTTCGACGTTTTAGAGATGAAAACGTCGGTCGCAACCTGGCTAATTATATTCTATATCCTTTTATGTAATTTTAATTTGTGTCCGACTAATTAGGAAAATGTTTTAAGGACGAATCATCCTTCCTTAATATAGAAATTCGAAGGCGAACGGAAAGGGTAGAGAGCATCTTTTCGGGTCGACTGTCAGAATATAAAATGTGGGGTAGACGAACCACCCCGTTATTTGATCTTTAAAAAGAGACGTTTAAAGCCGTAGAGGAGCCACGTGATAAAGAGGACCGCCGTAATTTCGTTTTATACCGTATTTAAAGCCCGCCTAATTATCGGGCAGCCAAACGGATTCTCTCCGAGTCCAAAGCTCTCTCTCCCCTCCGTTCGGATAAGTAATGTTCTTTATGGAGGTAACCGTAATGAAAGAAAGTCGGTGCCATCTTCCACTCCTCTAACTTTGGCTAATAGAGAAAGTTTATGACAGTAGGTGAGTAATTGAGGAAAGCTAACAGCTGCCGAGGTTAGACGAGTTATTGCTTAGTTATCAATAATCCCTTCGCTAATTTTTCTCCAAGAAAAAAAATCGCTCCTACCCTTACGGTTCGAATCCAACGGATCGATTCCACCCAATTGGATCGGCCTGACATTTTTTTCCACTTTTTCCCCCACCGAAATGAAGTTTAGGGGAAGTAAATCGCCCGGGAACGGCGGTAAGAGGGGGGGGATCTAGCCGTTTTGCCGTCGTCGATTAACATTCTCCACGACAGAAACCGCCTCCCGGACGACGTCTCATCGATCGCTCGGACAAAGACGGATCCCTACGAAGGGCCCGTCGACGTTACGTCGACGTTGACGTAAACCAATCCCCTGTATTTTTTTATAATTCGGTTGAATTGTCGACGGAGATAATCCCTCGACTTCTAGAAATTCTTCCATTTTGGAATTCTTCGTCGGTAATCGATAACGGGGTCTCTTGGAGGAAAGCCAAAATACGTCTTCCGTCCTCTGATTCCGATTCGAATTTTTATCCGAAGTTATCCCCGCAGCAACAATAAAAATGTGACAAATGCCTCTTTCTAACAAGTTGTAATAAATAAATCCGGGTCTTTTCCCCACCAGAAAAAAAAAAACACTCGGAGAAAATCGAAATCTCCTTTCCTCCATCCCTTATTTATTTAAAAGAGTTTACACCGAAAAAAAATTAGTTTAACCTTTCCCTTTGTTTAACGATTCTCCCGATAAAGCTTCGGGCGTTGTCTAACCTGAGAAGAAGCTGGTGTTAGAAGAGAGGTGACAAACGACGTAACAAATGGATGGCGCAGGTATCCTCCGATTACTCGACATTCGATACTACAAGACGATCGAAAGTCGATAAGAATGTGTTACGTAATCATTGTTTCCGTAGAAGAACAATCGAAAATCCTCAGACAGAAAAAGGCTAGATTATTTTTAGCAAGGACGAAATTTCGGTAGAGCCAAAGAGGAAGAAGAGGGAGGGAGTTAGTTTAGACAAGAGAGAGAGAAAGAGGGAAACGGAGTTAATCATTTTAAACGCTTTTCCACCTATCCGGATCGATGTAACTGTAGAAAAAAAAGCGATAACCCAGAAGATAACTTTGCAAATATTGATCCCATTTATTTCCCTGCGACATAAATAACCGTCCGGTCGCCTGCCATTTGTACGATTCTTCGACTTTACCTACTTTCTCCTCTCCGCCGTTCGTTTCCGGAGAGAAACAAAAAACGTAATAAAATGTCTCGTTTCTTCTCGGCGCGTGACGTTTGTTTCTCCTACACTCTATCCGATGAAAGATTTTAATCCGTTAAGTATTTTGCACTACAAAAAATATTTTCGAGTCGACCTTTAAATTTACCGAGGGTCGGGGAAGGAGACGAGGATTTTCGGAATTTCTTAGTAGGCTGTTTACATCGTCTGTGTCACGTTTTCTTTGTTTTCGTCGCCCCAAAAAACAAAGGAATTTAGATAAGAAGACGGTGGCAGTTACGCTCGGCGTAACCGGGTGGCTTCTTAAAATTCCCATTATTCGACGAAATTCGTACAAATTCGACCGGAATTACCCGGAAACGTCGAAGTAGAAGGTAAGGAGACCGACGTCTTCCTCTCTGGCAAACAAATTTCGAGAAGATTACGTTGGGAAAATATTACGGAAAATATAATTCGAAAAGGGGAAAAGAATCATCCGTCAAACGGTGACGGGTAATAAGTTTTTAAGCAAAGTTCCGGTGACGTCTCCGTCGATCACCCCACCTAATCCAATAGAAATTTCTCGGATTTTTATGCGGGCATGCCGAGAAGGAGAAATTTCCCTTCCTTCGTCTCTTCCTCCTTTCCAGTTACAGACGGAAAGAGTTTTTTAAAAAAAATAACTTTACCCGGGCGGAGATACAGGAGACATGGGACCAGATACGGAAACCTTAGGGCAGAAGACCACAATTAACTATGTAATAACTTTCCACGCAAACCGGAAGTCACGCGTTATTTCAATTCAAAAAAATTCCCCCTAAAGGTGTTAGATAGATGACCGGCACGTCTCTATTGTTAAAAGAAAAGTATAATGTACGGGGCCGAGCCACTACTAATTCGTGATGGAGAGCGTATATTTTAAGCTAAATAAATGATTAAAAATTGCAGCCCGGCATTCTCTTCCCAATCGGATTTCGGCCGATTGGGAAGAGAAGAAAGAACAACGGAAGAAACGGAAAAAGAGAGACGGAGGAAATAACAATTTCCCACCAAGAGGTTGGAAGGAGGCCAAAGAGGTTTCGTCCCGGAAACGGAACCACCCAGTCCACCCCCTAATACCGACATTCCTGTCCTTTCGTCCAGTTTTCGTAAACGAAAATTCGGGATCCGAAAGTATTTATTTTATTCGAGAGATTAGCGCCGTCCCACCAACGAAATTTGAGATTTTCCAAGCGTAAATTCCCGTTTACCGTCGATTATTTAAGAGATTAATTCTGGTCGTAAACGTCTCCCGCATGAAAATTATTGTTTACAAAACATTTAAATCTCTTTTCCACTTATTACTCTACCAGACTCTCTCGCTTAGTATAGTTCCAGTTTGGAGGACGAAAGTAATAATAAGTTTATCGGACGAGAAAGGGGAGGAAAGCCAAAGATGATGGCTTTAGAACACAATACCGGGACAAAATCGAATAAAGGAATAACGGAGTCGATAACGTTAAATGAAAACCGCCGTAAATCCGGAGAATTCTTTTAAAACCGGGTCGTAATTTTTCATTTTTAGTCTATAAAACACCATTCCAGCTCCAATTATTCACCTTTCCCGTTACATAGGTAACCCCTCTGTCCCCCCCCCCTACCCTACCCAGTAAAACGCTTTTTGACTGGGAAAACGGGAAAGAATTTCCGTAAATCATTTATTATTATTATTTAATTTTCTGGAAATTTTTTCCGGTGGGAATTATCGGGAGCGGTTTTTTTTAATTTTAAATAAACATTTTAATTATAAATTCGTATTAATACAAAAATCGAAAGTGCCGTCATCTGTTAACGAAATTCCGAACTAAATAAAGTTATTATTTAAAATACGAGAATAAATATATCCTCGATTCTTCGGAGAAAATTTAATAAGTATAATAATTCTGGCAAATTTTAAATCTAATCGAATTATCCGTTAAAGATTTCCGTTTAGCCAACAAAATTACATCGTTTAATCGACGGAAAAGAGAGAGAGAAAAAAGGAAAAAAAAAAGGAGGACGTTACCGGAGTCGGCATTAAAGTAACACGTTTTCTACCCTTTAGACAATTAAAGATAATTGAAGAGGGGGAAGAAAAAACTTTTCTACCAATTCCTTTTTTCCTTTTTATTTTTACGGGAGCAAAGAAGTGAGAGAGAGAGAGAGAGAGAGAGAGAGAGAAAGAGAGAAACTTTACGATTCCCTTCGAATTTGGAAAGTGCCGAGCACAATACAAAGAATGGCTTTCCGGTAACGAGTGCGAGAAAGTCAAACGACTGGTCGGTTTCTATCCAAATAAAAACAAACAAAACAAAAAGGACTTTAAAGAAAGAGGCCATTAGAACCAAAATAGAGAAAAGTGCCCAAAGCTTTTCTTACACTTCGATAAATAACGTCGCTTCTATTTCCTTTTCCGACTTCTTTTTTTTTTATTTTAATTTACAAGTTTGCTTTGGCCTGGCGAAAAGGCTTATTTACTTTGTATACAGTCGACCCCCTATAACACTGTTGATTATTCCGTTTTATATGAATTCCATGTTGTACGAGTCAGTTAGATTTTACAAATACGTGAGCCGTTCACAGCCCGGCGTACGTATTTGTAAAATCTAAGTGACTCGTACTACATGGAATTCATATAAAACGGAATAATCAACAGTGTTATAGGGGGGTCGACAGTATTTTTAACGATATCGCTTAAATAAATTTGGCTAATTTTCACAGACTTATCAAACCTAGTAGATCGAATGACGANAAGAATAAAATGAAAAAAATACTCATTTTTTCAATGATATTACAATAAAAAAAATCCAGGAGAACGTTCGAGTTCTGAATTGTTCGAAGTCCGAATCAATTGTCTCCATTAAAGTAAATTAATCTATTCCCGGACCCTAAACAATACCTATTTCGATAAATGCTATAGGTTTATATATAATAAAACACATAATAAATAAATAAAGCGAAAAAAAGCACCGAAAACCCACAAACTTAACAGAGTGAGCGTGTGATGACTCGAGCGAACAACAGATGGCGTTCACGCAGCGAAAGCAGTTCGGACGTAGAAGCATCGTTCGAACCAAGGGTCGAATTTAGCGTTCGAACTCTGAAACGTTCGAAGTACGTTGTACTACTGTAATTAATTTTTTTATCATATAAATTGAACATCTGACATACGATCGTAACCGTTCATTCTTTCTCCGTCGGTTCACATAAAAATGTTTATAGGCGATAAAAGCTAATAAGTAAGCAACCCGAAAAAGAAAAGATAGCGTAGGATATCGTTACTTATTAACACGTACAAAAAAAGTCGATATACTATGGAAAAGTCTTGTAAAAATTTAATAATTCAGAGATGAAATTCATCGAGAAATTAAAATACTAATAAAAGTACAATATCGATTAATCTACTTTATAGGCACAACGGGTGGGCCTCGTCGGAAAAAATATTGGTACAAAGTAAAAAATTGATGGGTGGGATCGCCTCTCGCTTTGATACCTTCTCTGTAATTTGATGGATTTCTGATCGAAACGTCTTTCTTCACCTTTCACTCCACTATTTTCATTAGGGAATAAGATCTGGTAATGATAAAACTGTGCCCCGTTATAAATCCACTAAGGGATCGAATCCTCTCTTTGACGTATCGATCAAATGATCGATTTATTTAATCTAATTACCATATAATACGGTATTTAGGTATGGCGATAAAGTATATCTTCGAACAGTAGAATAAACGATATTTTGAAAGAAATAGCCGTCTAATGGTTATTGTTTCCGATGTTCTTTTTCCCAAACAGCCAATAATATTAATTGTGAGAAGTTCTACTTTCCTGCTCGATGATTATCGTCATTTTGCGGTAAAGCCATTAAGAATAAATTACAGCTTTGGTTAATTCGCCCGGTTTTAGCGACGGACACGACAAATCGTAACACTTAAACTGGAAGATTTACACAATAAAGTTTTTAACGAATGCCAAGTGTAATCTACGTTTCGAGGTGTCCTAAATTTAAAAATATAAAAATCTTGGGGGAGAGGGGATCATTTTTTGACCGATGGCCACACTTTCCCTCTATTATATATAATTATAAAATTAATTGAACGACAAATTTGTATTTCTCCAGAGTGTTTCGAAGTGTCTAGAATCTCCGGCACATCAAAGGATATCGGAAAGCTTTTCTAACTCGAAATTCCTGTTTAGACTTTTAATCACCCTTCCGAGAGACGTAACGCGATAGAAGACCGAGTTCGACAAATCGTTCGAGTAAAATAATTGCGGACGAAGTAGCGATTTAACTTTTAAACATGAAAAAAAATAGATTTGAAAGACGAAATTATCTAATTACATGTTATTTTTGTTAATATCTATAGACTATTTTCTTATAAAATACTTTAATTAATGTAAATATTAAACTTAGGTATAAATAACTCGAGTAATTAAACCCCTTTTGTTACAGTTTACGTCGCGAGACGGAAAAGATGACTAAGAGTCCCTTTTTTGGCTAAAAGGTGCATAAATATTGTCCTTGGTGGACGTTAATCTCGGAGATTAACATCGATCCTCTTCCAACGTCATCTATACGAGGGAATATAGTGTTTATAGAGCGTATACGTGTAATAAAACACGGCTCGATTTTCACTTTTCCTGCTCTGTTATATATAATAAAAAACGACCTCCCGAGATTTTCACATTTTTGGACTCGGGACACCTGGAAACGTCGAGAAATACAGAAAAATTCGGGGTATTTTCTGTATGTATGGATGTTAGTGTGTGTGTTTAGGACACGATTTTGTTCACCCTATTTGAAGCTTAATAACTCTCGTTCTTTTTGTCGAAAATTTATGAAATTTAGCAAGAAGATTTGTGTATTGAGGGATAAATAAACTACTAATAAATTTTGGAGGTTAGAGGTCGAAGGTTGAGGAGTTAACGGTTACAAGGTATTATTTTTTTCTTATATTATTATTTATGAATATTTTATAAATTCGAAACGTTTTTTAAAATATATAATGTTTTTTTTTCTGTTTTTATAAATTTTTAATTTGAAAAAAATTCATTTGGTAGATTCTTTCTCGGATCGTATTTTCGGTCAGACTATAAACGTGCGGTAAATATGACCCGGGGGATTTTCTCGGTTGCCATTTGTTTGGCCCGTGTCTCCGATATTCCGGAAAGATCTCCCGCTCCGGAATTACCGGTTTATTCTCCTCCTCTGTATGGAAAAAGGGAAGTAATGACGGCGCCAACCGCAGATTCGGTAAAGGTTACCGAATTCGGTATTCTTTCGGAAGAAGAAAAACTTTTCGTCTTTCCGAAACTTTCTTACATTTACTTTATCCTTTATAAATTTTTCAAAAATAAATTTATAGAACTTGGTTCGAAGAGTCGTATCTTCGACGTTTTTAGGGGAATTTCCTTTCCGTTTTGGGGGGGAACGAATAAACAAAATACGGAATAAAGGCGAGAAGAGCACGTTCCTTCTATTGATAAATATAAAAATGTCCGTTAATGTTTTCGGTCCGATTGTGGGCCGAATTTCGGACAAGGGGGGAACGGACGGCGTTTTCTTAATTAACTTTCTTATTAAAACGTCGTCGGGTAATTCTCATCGCCCCGCGCCTAATTAAATCGTTATTCCTTCGTCGATGGGCCGTAATCGATGCCGGGAGATAATTAATCAAAACGCGGACTCCTTCTCTATTAATTAAAACCGATTTAGGGACAATCCACTAAACAAAGGGGGGAAACGACCGGGCTAAACGTTTCCGTTCCTTCCCGGTTACCCTTTCCCCCGCCACGCAAAAAAAAAAAAAAATACCTCGATTTACGGCCCGTCCCTCTTCGGACCCGGTGTTAGAGGGGGGTGGTGAGGACATAGGGGGAGACGGGAAACCAGAGGAGGGGTGGGCGGTCCTTCTAGTGTTTTACTCCGGCCGTAAAAGTTTAGTTCCCGAACGGATTCTCTTCAAATCCTCCAAGAATTAAATTCCGGGAAGAAGGGAATGCCGTAAAGTGGAGGACACTCGGCAACCGTACAAACTCCCTCCTCCTTTTACCTGCCGTAAAAATCGACGAAATATCGGCGCCAGCTAATATTTTACTCCGATATTTACTGCGTTTTTTTTTTAAACTCCCTTATTAAAAAAAGAAACATATATTAAAAAACGGTTCTCTCTAAAGCCCATCACTTAAAAGTGATTTTAGTTTCCTCCGCGTGGGGGTGGGTGGGAGAAGAGACTTTTAATTCCCGTCCTCCGCCATATTTTTTGCCCTGCGGGTCGGCATTATTCCGTTTCCGATATTTGCGGCGATTTTTCTGTTTTTCTTAAAGCCCGGCGCAAACCGGTCGATGTCGCGGCTTTCCACGCGACGTCGGAGGCGATCGTTACGGTCGCGTGATTGTTTTCCTTCCACGTCGCCCCCGGTGATATTACCGTCCACGTAGTTATAAAGGAGGAACGAACATTTCCTCTACCCCTCGGCCGACTATTGCTCGGTAGTTTGTAAAATGGCCACGATCCTCTTGTTGCCTATTTGGTAGAAATTTAATAAATAAAACTGGGGGGAAGGGGTCGCTTTACGTTCTTTTCGATGGGGCCAACGGTTTTTGACCAACGGCGGTCGCGATTCAAACGGCTAAATCGGTAATAGAGTTAAACACTTCGGGAGGGAGAAAGGACGAGTTAAATTTTAATCGTATCCAGACGAAAAGGTCGGATTCCGAGTCGTCTCCTCTCCGAATTCTAACAAAATGGCGGCCGGTTCCCGAATTCCTTCCCGGGATGACCGATTTAAAAGTTTCCTTCGTAATTTATTCTTTTCGGTCCGAGGCCGCAAGCCGTGCGCCAATTATTTCGCCGAATTAAATTACGCAATTTATCGTATAGTGACGAAGTTTAATTCGAATTTCGTCCGGTCCCGAGCGGAAAATTATAATTTCGTCGGGCGAGCGAACAAAGGTAGAACTGCGCTCGGATAAATCATCGTCTTCCGGATAGTTTCCGTATCGATTACTACTAAACACTGCGCTTAATAAAGATTATTTTACGCGTAGGAACGGGTTCGTATACGGCGCGTAACTGGAGGAACATATGCGAAAACGACGGTTAGCCAGGTAAAAAGAACGGCCGGAAGAAAGGGATTAAGGAGAAAATATCCGTAATTAACCGTTACGTCCGATGCCCGCGACGAGAAATGCGTAACTGTTGTTAACCGGTGGCTTTCCGTCGCCATCGATCGGTTGGCAATTACGTCTTTTAGGCGAATGTTTTCTCGTCTTTTGTGTCTTAATCCTTTTTTTTTTCCACTCGGGTACAATGGCCGAGTGCGCAGTTCCGAAATCTAATTCCTTTCTTCTCGTTTAAAAGTCGACATTTCTCCATTGTTAGTGGAGTAAACCTGCCAACTCTCTTAAGAACCGCGTAACTTTATAGTTGGCCATTAAAATAATTTCTGTCGAATTTCCTCTTTTTTTTTTTTTGTTTTTTCCTTGTACAAAAAGTTTGGCGTTATTTAGTAAACCGAGATAACATCGGATTTAAACATTTTAATAGCGCGATTTCTTCCCTTCGAACGACTTTAATCGGCGTTGGGATTTAATAAACTTAATGTCTCGTTTAATAACTTATATGTTTTAAAACGCATTAAACAGGCCGAAGCATCTTTCTTCTTGGCCTTTCCAACGAATTTCTTTCCTTTTTTTTTCCTTTCCGAATTTTAAAAATTGTTCGAATTTCACACTTTTTTGAACAAATTCGTCCTATTCAAACTTTTATTGCGCTCTTTATTCTATAGGATTTCACCCGCCCAAGAATTAATTACGAAATTTTAAAACTGTGGATGAGAAATGACTGATTGGAAGTCGAGGGAAGAAACCCCACAAACGTCCCCATTAGAAAAAATAAATAAATACAAAAGCTCTATGCACTTCGCGAAGCAAGCCTTTTCGGACAGTGTTTCGGACCCATTTTTCTATTAATTTTTCAAATCACCTCCGCTCCGAGACGATTTCTTAGTTAAATCGTTTATAAGAAGGGGTGGACGTTTCGCGCGTAAGTTAACGAACGATGGAGATCGGCCGCAACCTCTCTAATAGAGAGGTTGCGGCCGACGTTTTTAACGCGAAAACGTGTACGTCGGACGTTCAGCGCCGCTTTCCTATAAGTCTAGAAGTTTGACAATGGTGTTTGGATAGTCAGTGGAAACATGCTCAACGTCCCAAACACCATTGCCAAACTTCTAAACTTATAGGAAAACAGCGCTGAACGTCCGACGTACACGTTTTCGCGTTCAAAACGTCGGCCGCAATCTCTATATTTCTCCAGTTAAAAGTTGACGAAACAAAAGTATATTTTAAAATTAGTTTTTGCCATTTTGTATAATCCTCGGGGCCGTTAAAAAGTCGATACTTCTCTCTACCTTCTCTGTACGTAACGTGTTCTAATAAGTTATGTGGAAAAACAGAAAAAAAAACCCTTTGGTGGAAGAGGTGAGAATTGTCTACGTTCTTCCTCTCCGCCAGAAACTAATTTTGAAAATAAATCAATGGAAGACGACGGAAATAAACGAAAGGTAAATATAGTTTGTAATTGTATAAATATAATTGTAATTATAATTTGTAAACTAATTATAATTGCTTCGGACTTAAAACCGAAATATTGTACGGATTTAAGTGACCGAATCCGATTATTTTAGGAAGAAAATTAAGGACAATTTCGACCTTACGCTTTAAAATTATATTCACGTCTTCGCCTTTAATTCCCTCGTATAAAAATTAGGGAAAACCAAGCGCTTCGACACTTTTTTCTTTTAATAGAAGAAGGAGAAAGTTAGGACGGCTTCGAATTTTAATCAAATAATTTAAAAATAAAATATATTTGCAATTTACTCGGGAAAACGATGGTTTTGAAAAAGTTCTCTTAGGAAAACTGGAAAATAAATAAATAAAAGAAAAAAGGAAATTAAAGAGCCGCTCTGTCTGGATTTTCTCGAATGTCTGGACGTTTTCTATGGTTAAAAAGACTTTTTAAATATAATTTTTTCCTTAATTCGGACGAATAAATTTTATTTTTCGACGTTTAATTGGATAGAATTTATTACTTATTTTTGTTATTTACGCTGTCTCGTATTTACAAAAATAAAATATAAAATAAATTTTTAAACGATGTAATATTGGCGTAATTAATTTTAGAAATGTCTACCGGACAGCTTTAAAATATTTACAGATAAAAATTGACGAATAATACGTCGAGAATTTCTTACAAATTCGATTTAAACTTTAAAAAAAATTCCAAAAACCAAACTTAAAATAAGAATGCTTCAAATTTAATTATAATTTTTAAATAATTTAGCCAGGTTGCGGCCGACGTTTCATCTCTAAAACGTCGAACGTGAACGTCGAACGTAAACGTGAACGTGAACGTCGAACGTGAACGTAAACGTCAGCGGCGCTCGACGTTCGACGTTCGACGTTCGACGTTCGACGTTCACGTTCACGTTCGACGTTTACGTTCGACGTTTTAGAGATGAAAACGTCGGTCGCAACCTGGCTAATTATATTCTATATCCTTTTATGTAATTTTAATTTGTGTCCGACTAATTAGGAAAATGTTTTAAGGACGAATCATCCTTCCTTAATATAGAAATTCGAAGGCGAACGGAAAGGGTAGAGAGCATCTTTTCGGGTCGACTGTCAGAATATAAAATGTGGGGTAGACGAACCACCCCGTTATTTGATCTTTAAAAAGAGACGTTTAAAGCCGTAGAGGAGCCACGTGATAAAGAGGACCGCCGTAATTTCGTTTTATACCGTATTTAAAGCCCGCCTAATTATCGGGCAGCCAAACGGATTCTCTCCGAGTCCAAAGCTCTCTCTCCCCTCCGTTCGGATAAGTAATGTTCTTTATGGAGGTAACGGTAATGAAAGAAAGTCGGTGCCATCTTCCACTCCTCTAACTTTGGCTAATAGAGAAAGTTTATGACAGTAGGTGAGTAATTGAGGAAAGCTAACAGCTGCCGAGGTTAGACGAGTTATTGCTTAGTTATCAATAATCCCTTCGCTAATTTTTCTCCAAGAAAAAAAATCGCTCCTACCCTTACGGTTCGAATCCAACGGATCGATTCCACCCAATTGGATCGGCCTGACATTTTTTTCCACTTTTTCCCCCACCGAAATGAAGTTTAGGGGAAGTAAATCGCCCGGGAACGGCGGTAAGAGGGGGGGGATCTAGCCGTTTTGCCGTCGTCGATTAACATTCTCCACGACAGAAACCGCCTCCCGGACGACGTCTCATCGATCGCTCGGACAAAGACGGATCCCTACGAAGGGCCCGTCGACGTTACGTCGACGTTGACGTAAACCAATCCCCTGTATTTTTTTATAATTCGGTTGAATTGTCGACGGAGATAATCCCTCGACTTCTAGAAATTCTTCCATTTTGGAATTCTTCGTCGGTAATCGATAACGGGGTCTCTTGGAGGAAAGCCAAAATACGTCTTCCGTCCTCTGATTCCGATTCGAATTTTTATCCGAAGTTATCCCCNCGAGTTTTAATTAAAAAAAAAAAAAACTGTAAATGCCAATAACGAATAAAATCTCTGTTAACTCCGATCTTACTGGAGATACACACGACCCCTTTTACCTCCCACCGCTTCGACCTCTAACCACCTTCTACGTCTATAACGTCTAAATAGGGGGCCAGTTTCCCATAAAAGACCTCCCGGAAGTCATCCCTCTCGGCATATCGCCCACGTAACCAAATAAACCCAAACCTGAAAGCCAGGGTCGAATAAAGTTGCGGCACCGTAGAGAATTCTCCATTCCACTTGCCGAAAACTTTGGCCTAAATTTGGCTAATTTTCAGACTTATCACACCTCGTAGTGTTCGTCATTCGATCTACTAGGTTTGATAAGTCTGTGAAAATTAGCCAAATTTATTTAAGCGATATCGTTAAAAATACTGTCGACCCCCCTATAACACTGTTGATTATTCCGTTTTATATGAATTCCATGTTGTACGAGTCAGTTAGATTTTACAAATACGTGAGCCGTTCACAGCCCGGCGTACGTATTTGTAAAATCTAAGTGACTCGTACTACATGGAATTCATATAAAACGGAATAATCAACAGTGTTATAGGGGGGTCGACAGTATTTTTAACGATATCGCTTAAATAAATTTGGCTAATTTTCACAGACTTATCAAACCTAGTAGATCGAATGACGAACACTACGAGGTGTGATAAGTCTGAAAATTAGCCAAATTTAGGCCAAAGTTTTCGGCAAGTGGAATGGAGAATTCTCTACGGTGCCGCAACTTTATTCGACCCTGGCTTTCAGGTTTGGGTTTATTTGGTTACGTGGGCGATATGCCGAGAGGGATGACTTCCGGGAGGTCTTTTACGGGAAACTGGCCCCCTATTTAGACGTTATAGACGTAGAAGGTGGTTAAAGGTCGAAGCGGTGGGAGGTAAAAGGGGTCGTGTGTATCTCCAGTAAGATCGGAGTTAACAGAGATTTTATTCGTTATTGGCATTTACAGTTTTTTTTTTTTTTAATTAAAACTCGACTCTACCTTCAAAATTAAGCTTTTTGCCATTCTATAATAATTAAAAATATAAAAAGTTTTTGTAAAAAAATCTCATAACAGATGGCGCCACACGCAATTTTATTCGTTATAATTAATAATATAAAATTTATTTTTTTTTTCTAAATACAATCTCGAAATGAAGCTGGAAAAGCCACGCAACTCGTTGCTAGATTTTTTGTTTTAGTTTTAATTTCGATTTATTTAACGTCGGTTAGATGACGTCCATTCCATTCTTTCCACATTAAATGTAGTCTTTCTAAATACAGGCCTATATAATTTTTTTACGTACCAACAAAATCGACGTTCCACTTTCATAGGCTAATTTAAATTGTTTTAAACTTCAAATCAGTTTAAAAAATAAAAATCTAGCAACAAATTGAATAACTTTCCCGGCTGTTAAGAGTTTTTATTTAGAATCATAATAAATGAATAAAATTGTGTGTGGCGCCATCTATTATGAGGTTTTGTTATAAAAACTTTTCTTTCCTCCTTGGAACTCTAAGGGACGGAAGTCAAGCGAGTCATTATTTTCGAAAATAGAAGAGAAATTTACATTTTATGTTTATCGACTAAATACACAGTACTTTGCCAAATTACTAAACCCAAAGAGCTAAAATATACCACGTAATACTGGCCAAAGCCACGCCTTGATTGAGGAAAATTGAATACACGTCCGCCATTTTCCTTTTAGTCAAGGGGAGTGTGACATTTGTTGCGCAAAAGCAAAAAGCTAGAATATTTCAACCGGTCGTGTAAAAGTGATAGTAGGCCTACCCGTCGTAGCCACCGAGAGGTCTGTAACCTTGGTCACAGCCAGTGTACAGTACGTACTGTATTCTAGCTCGTTGATTAAATCTAGGTTTACCAAATAACCAGATACAAAAGTAGGACAATTCCTGTAGGAAAAAGAATACCCTTTCGGTGGTGGCATTGTGTGCTGGAATTAAAAACATGTATTGGCAAATTTTAAGCAATTCAGAATGTAATTCTGGATTGTCTGTTGCCTAAAAAGAACCAAGCCATTTTTCACTTACTGATTTTTCATTTAAATTAGAATTTTCTTTTAAATGATTATCCAAAGAACTATACTGATTTATGCACTTTGAATTATCAACTATAATATTCTTTTCATTTAGATATTTAATACTTTCCATAACATCCTTCCAGACAGGGATTTTTGTAAGTGATATCCAATTAAAAACTTTGAATGGCAAAAATTGAACAGTCCAATAATTTAACTCTTCTAATGTCTCGGTTAAGTCGGTCACCGATTACATCCAAAAGTAGTGTCGTCGTAGTGCCGGAAGAATGATACCGGACTGCGAAGAAGTCCAACGGTCATTGTCACGAGTTCGTTTTAATGATGTATATACAAGGGTTACAGTTACACCAACCGTGGAAAAATGTTCGGAGCGCGCGATGAGGTGAAAGTCCGAACAGAAGTATGTCTATGTGGATAGGTGGATGTGGGAGACTATATTCATCCATCTACCCTCAAATGTCCTACTTTTGGAGGTGATCCATGCGCCCCTTACGCACGGATCCCCTCCAAAAGTAGGACATTTGCTGTTTTTATTCAAAGGAGTGAGGACAGAGGAGTGAAGATCAAACTGTAGGACACGTCCTCCGAAAGTAGGACGTTTGGTAACCTTAATTAAACCTATCGACAAAAATCATACTTTTTGTACTATTTTCTACCATACTTTTTATACTAATTTTAATTTTTAAGTTTTATTATATTAAAATATTTTATATGCAAAAAAAATTACTTTTTATTTCAAAAAACGTCATAAACGTGAATATTTTAAATAATTCTATCAACAGTTGCATTGTTATTGATTTATTACATCAAAAACTAAGGAATTATAGATTTTTTGCACGGGTCTAATAATCAATGGCAAGGTGTTGTACTGTAACTGTATACTGCAAATGTACTGCGCTGTACAGTACATTTCGGCTTACGAAACTCGGAACCGACAGATCTCGTGGCGTTATAACGGAAAAGAGTGAGAAACATTGGTTAAATAACCGAGTGCCAGGTGTCCTCGATTGTCGGGGATTACGTCAATCTTCGTTCTTTCTTTAGGCCATTCTGATTGGGTGATTATCCGTCAATCACGCTTTCCGTGTGGTTGGTCCCTCGTTACGAAGCGTAACGGGACTCTTACCTGAGGGCGAGAAAGGTCACAATCGAAGCTGAATTCGATCTCCCTCCGATCATAGGACGAACTGTCCTTCTCCGTTGCCGAGGATCGGGATTCGAATTCCGAGTCCTCGGACCTCACCCAACGGGAGCCGAATCCGGTAGGGGTTAACACTCGGACGGACGACGACCGTTAAATACCGACTACCCTTTGCTTCCGCTTCGAAGCGGTCGAAACCGACGCCCTTCGGGACGGGGATTTTAGCTTTTTGTCCGTCCATCCGTGACCAAACCGGAAGTGTGTGGGCGCCGAAATCCGTTCGGTGTCGGGAGTCGCTCCCACCGACCAATTCGGGTATTTGGCTTTCTGGATTCTGGAAATGTCTTTGACCCGAGACCCTTCCGGCGTCGACCGTTTCCCCCTTTTCTTTTTCTTCCTTTCTAACCCGTTCTGGTTAGTCTTCGGTCGGGGGCGGAGCGTGGAGGACGTCGCTCTTCCTCCCCGGGGAATCTCGTCGAAAACTTCTTCGAACGCGTCGAACGCGACCGACGCGTGCGCGGTGCGCCGCGCGCTTTGTCGTGCGTGGAAAAAGTAAGCGCCGCGTCGGTCCGTCGATTCCCGCCGACGTTTCATCGATCGATGACGTCGCGGCGCGGGGCAGGTAAGGCACCGACTCCGCCCCCGGCCTTCCGGCGTTTCGTCGGTCGACTCGACTTCCGGCTTCGGTAGGGCGCGAGGCGAAGGATCGGTTTTCTTCTTAACGAGACCGGGACGAGAGAAGAGACGACGTCGACCGTCGTCATGACGACCGACAGGTGAGCCGGGGCGGATGCGACTATTGTGGCCTTACCGGAGAGGGAGAGACGGTCGGAGGGACTTCCCTTCCGGCCCTCCGCTTTGTACCCCGGGTCCGTAATAGCGTTAACGGAACGTTTCCGATTTGCAGGTGACGTAACCCGGAGAAGATGACGTAGCCCGGACCATGCCGACCGATCGGTACTTCGACGACCAGACCAAGATCCCGGGAAGATGGTGGCTGGTGTTGTCGGCGTTGGCGGCGTTGCTGCTGTCGTCGGTGGTGTTTCTGCCCGTCTACTACGCTCTGATCAAAGGCGGCAACCGAGGACGGGCTTCTCTGTCGGCACCGCCGCCCGCGCGCACCCGCTGGACACCCCTGTGCCCGGAGGAACCCCGGGAACCCCTGGACTGTTACCCGGAGGATCCGACGGCGGATGAGGATCGGTGCGGGTCCCGCGGATGCTGTTGGCGAAAGGGAGAGACGCCCCGGTGTCGTTACCCCTCCAACTACGGGTACGCGGCCTCCGACAAGGGGATTCCCTTCTACGACGGATTCGAGACCAACCTGGTTCGTCCGCTGTCGCCCTCCAGATACGGCGACGACCTGAGGAACGTGGCCCTCAGAGTCGAGTTTCAGACCCGGGATCGACTCAGGATCAAGGTTGGTGACCTCCTTTATTAATTCTTGGTTTTCTCCCGTTTACTTTTATGACGTAAATGGGATTCGGGGACGACGCTCAGTCCTCGGTCGAGAGCGCGTCTAGACGCGACTTTGGCCTTTCGAGTGTTCTCCTTTCGTCCGAAAGTGGCTCCCACAACGACTTCTATTGTCCGCGGCTTTCGACCGCCCTTCCCCCCGCATCGATCCCCAAACGATTAAAAAGCGTCGGTCCGGAGCCGCGCCCCGCGTGCCACTCGTTCGATCGGGGGTCGGACTCGCGGTGGTTAACGACGGCGCGCGTCGTCGGGCGATAAATTTACTTTTTCCAACGCACGGACGAAGACGGGACTTCCGAGCATTTTAACCACGTTGCAGAGGGGAGGTCGGGGGTCGTTCACCTTTCCTATTTCGGCGTCTCCCTAACCCTTAGTTAGGGAGGGAGAATAAAAAATTCGCCCGGTTAAAAATAAACGGAAGTTCGACACTCGTTTCCATTCGGGGATCGTCTTTCACCCCGAGATCCTCTCGATAGAATTTTCTCCTTTCGCTCCTTTAACTCCGAAAGGGTCTCGGCCCACCGTTGTCGAATGACGGGCGGGGGGGGGAGAAACGGAAATCGACCGGGAACCGAGATATTTGGGTGACCGCTCTCCCCCCCGCCGGCCCGTGAGTGGGCATTTTATTGCCAAAATTCTCCGGGGACGAATCTTCCCGCGCGATTAACCGGACGATTAACCAACAAATTATAACACGGAGGAGAAAAAAAAACCTTTCTTAAAAGGGGTGGACGGGCCGAAGAGGTAGAAAACTCGACCGGTTCCGTAAACTCGGATTTGGATTCCGTAGTGTACCTTTAGATTAAGTGCCGTAGCCCAGCCAGCTACCGAATGGGTAATGTTATATGGGGGGGAAGGAATACTACTTTTGTGTTTTTTAACCGGGCGCCGACGTGCCGCACGATCGTCTAGGAACGAAACGACTTTTCGTTTCGTGTCTAGCGAACCGGTCGTTAGCGGCTACGAAAATATTTATTCTATTTATTTGTCATTTTATTTACGAATTTTTACTTTTTCCAGCGACTACCGGTCTTCGTTTCCCACCGCGCTTACTTACGGGCGCGGAAATCTTTCGGCGCTTTCCCCTTTAAACCCGTAACCACCGTCGGTCGTTTGGCCAAAATAAAGCGCCTTTCCCTCTTTATCCGCGATTTAATCCGGGAGGAGGAAGGGGGATTTTCTCCCCCGGTGCTCGTAAAATATTTCTTTCTGGTACTTTAGCTAATTCTTCCGTCGCCCTCCACTTTTCTCGGCCGATGTTATCCAACCCAAACTCGGAACTTATAGTACAGTACTGTACATTGTCGTTTCTTTTATCGTACAGTATCGTACAGTACGACGTTTTATTTTATCGCCGCCATTCTTTTTTGTCCCCCATTACGTGTCACTTATCCACGGTGGTTGCCTTTTTCGCAGTTTTACGATCCGCAAAACGCCAGACACGAAGTGGAGCCGCCGTCCGTCCCGGAAGAGCGTTCCAGCCACCGTCCCAGGTTGTACTCCGTCTCGTACCACTCGGCCGCCCTTCCCTTCGGAGTCAAAGTCAGGAGAGTGTCCACCGACGTCGTCCTGTACGTCCTTTTTCTTTCTCTTCCTTTCGGCGCCAGCTGGGGGATTGACGCGCTTCGTTCCTTGCAGATTCGACACCACCCCCGCCGGATTCACCTTCTCCCACCAGTTCCTGCAAATCACCGTAAGACTTCCCTCCCGTCGTTTGTACGGTTTGGGCGAAGAGAGTCTTCGTCCCTACAGAACTTCTGGTCGAAGCACCCTGCGAACCCTTCACGCCTCAAAGGTTTGTCTTTTTCCCTCTACCTTTCATTGGGTGGAAATTCCTTAATAATTTTCCCCTCTTCAAGGATCGTCCGTCCGCTCATCCCGTCTACCTGTGCGTGGAAGACGACGGAAATGCGCACGGAGTGCTTCTGCTCAACGGTCACGCCATGGGTAAGTGTCCGGGGGACCACTCCGCCGGAATTCCAAAATAAAGTAAAAAAAAGAAAATTATTTTCAGAGATCGAGTTGAACCCTTTTCCGGCCGTCACTTTCCGCCTGGGAGGAGGCATTTTGGATTTTTATCTGTTTTTAGGTCCCACTCCGGAGGACGTCGTCGCTCAATACACCCAGGTAACCACGCCGAACTGGAGCGATTACAGTCGACCCCCCCTATAACACTTGTTTATTCCGTTTTGTATGGATTCCGTGTTGTACGAATCACTTAGATTTTACAAATACGCGAGCCGTTCACACCCCGGCACACGTATTTGTAAAATCTAAGTGACTCGTACAACACGGAATTCATATAAAACGGAATAATCAACAGTGTTATAAGGGGATCGACTTGTATACGTTTCCGACGGAGTGTTCGAACCGTGTCTTTTTTTCCCTTCTTTTCTAGGTTGTGGGTCGACCCGCTCTTCCTCCCTATTGGTCCCTGGGATTTCACATGGGTAGAGACGGATACCTGTCCACCGATCACGTCAAGTGGATGGGGGAGATAATAAAAGAGAAAAATATACCTCGAGTGAGTTCCCTTCAAACTTACGTAAAGTAAAAAATTCTATTATTCAAGTAAATAATAAATAAAACACCGTAATAAATCTTCCGGTTATTTTACGGACCGTTGCGTGGTGTGTGGAATGTACTGTACAGTACGGTACTCGGAGGGGTGTTACGACCGGAGTGTTTTATTAATAACCATCGACTTCCTACCCGTAAAACCGGCGAATGTTTTTTTTTTTTTTATTTTTTATTTTTCAGGACGTCCAATCCGTACACACCGAGTACACTACGGGGTGTTCTTTTTCCATTCGCAAGGAGTTCGGAAATTTGTCTTCCCTGTCGACAGAATTACACGAAATCGGTATTAAATTAGTTATAAGTATTCGTCCTTCGATATGCACTAAACAAGATTACTTTAATTACGCTTATCAAAGCGGAAGGAAAGCCAAGGTATTCGTCAACGACACGAGAAGCAACAGACCTCTGATCGGAAAGGTTATCGGTTTTTATATTTTCTCTGTAAACGATCATTTCTTTCCTTTCGCTAAATAAAATAATAATTTTCAGGTGGACAAAGAAGAAGTGGTTTATCCGGATTTCGAAAATCCTCTGACCTCCGATTGGTGGAAGACGAATCTGAGAAGACTTTCTTCTTCCTTCGACTTCGACGGAATCTGGATCGTGAGTTTGTTGGGTGACAATTCGATCGCCGTTCTTTTTTTTTTTATCCCAGACAAAGTCTAAGTCCGTTGTAATGTCCGTTACAGGAGGGGAACGAACCTTTCAACTCGGCCAACGGATCTACGGAAGGATGCCTCGACGACACTCTCAACAGGCCCCCTTTCGTGCCCAGTAACTTTTTCAAATTCTTTACTTCGTTTTGTCTCCGTTTACAAGCCGTTAACACCGGCCAAACTACGCGTAACCGTTAACAAAGACGACAAAAATCCGAAGGCGACGAACAGGATCATAAAATTACGGAAAAAAAGAGTCTTTCTCCGTTCTTTTAGCGGTCATCCGCAGGTTTTCTGGCGCTATTTTTAGGAAGTTCGGTCGTTAGCACCGACGACAATGGAAACCGCGAAGGTTTAAATTAAAAAAAAAAAAAAAAAAAACATGGCGAAACGTCGCGTGGCACGTATTCTTTGGGCGCGACGTAACTTCGCCGTTCCGTCCGTTACGCGCGGCCAACCGATGAAAATTTCCCGCATTCTGATTCGTTGCGCGTGGGGTGGAAGATATTATCGATTGTGAAAACGTCGATGGGAAAACTTGGCTCGAGCGCACGCTAACGTCAGCACGACAGGTAAACAGCGCGTGCAGTTATAAAGGGCGAACGAGGAAATAATTTGACGACCGAGGTTAAACTAGAAATTAAGAACGAGGTTTCGATTCTATCTCCGAATTCCGCTCGTCGACCAAACAAAGAAATGGTTTTTTTTTGTTTCTTACCAAGGATTTCTACTTTAAAGACCGATTGCAATTTGTACGCAATTATAAAACAATTCCTCCCCCCTCGTTTTGATACTTTGTATTCCGTAAAAATAGCCGAATAAATATTTTTCTTCGGTTTATTTGATGAAAAAGACGTGGATAGGCGAAATATTTTTTGAAATTTCGGCCGCGGTTAATTAAGTTTTTCTTGAGGAATGAGGATTTAACGGATTAATGGGTTTTTCTTACAGGAACGGGGAAAAGAAATTTGTACGACGAGACTCTGTGTATGGATTCGGTGCACTGGGGATGGGGGAAGCGTCATTATCACGTGCACAACACTTACGGACACAAGAGTGCCCTGGTGTCGTACAAGTAAGTCGGTCTTTTCTTATCAGACTTTCCCACCGAATTAAATAATAAAAGGTAGCTTTTGTATTCGACAGAGTTTTAAAAAGTTTAAAAGGAGCGCGTCCTTCGGTTCTGTCGCCTTCTACCTTCGCGGGAAGCGGCGGGTTCGCGGGACGTTGGATTAGGGAAGACAAAGGCACGTGGTCCGACATGGTCTCGTCCATTCCCTCTTTGCTCCATTACAGCATTTTCGGCATCCCTTTCGTAAGTCTCTTTCCGAAATAAAGTGGTTAAAAGAGTATCGTCGACTTCCCCTCCCCCAAAGTTTAGACCGAACTTAGAAACCATTAAACGCCGTGTTTCTTCTTACCTGTTTTAATGGATGAGAGGAACCCGGGTTCCGGTTCCTCCTAAGTTTACTCGCCGCGCCGGGACACACCGCTTTAAACCTTTCAATCGATAAGTCGGGCGATGAAAATAAAACGTAAATTATAATTAACGAGAGGCGAGGAAGTCGACAATACGCTAATTAGCCATTGGTGCATCCCTGGCCGGATTTACCTTTTATAAAAGCCCGGCACGGAGGAAGCTCCTAAGAGAATGCCTACTTCCGACAGACGGGAAGTGCCATCTGCGGGTATCGGGGAGAACCGGAAGAGGAATTGTGTCTGAGATGGCTACAGCTGGGAGCCTTCTATCCCCTGTCTCGCCATCACAAAGCCGCCGGATACAGAATGTGGATCAACAATTGTAATTCTAACGTACGAGATTCTTTTCTTTCGAAATTGCTCGACGTTAAAATGTCGAAGGATCTAAAATACGTTTCGATTTAGGAGGATGGTCCGGGAAATTTCAAGAAAGAATTCGTCAAAGTGGTGCGGAGGGTGATGGAGAAAAGATACGAACTCCTTCCTTATCTATACACGTTGTTTTATTTCGCTCACGTTCGAGGTTCGACGGTGGCCCGACCTCTGTGGCATCAGTAAACAATCGTTTCTTCTTTTTATGGGCCGAAATTTAAAGAAACTTTCTAAGTTCCAAACCTTCTTTTACAGATTTACTAAAGATAACACCACTTTTAACATCGAAGAACAATTCCTGTGGGGTCCCGCTCTTCTCATTTCGCCGGCCTTACAAAAAGTATTTCTTCTCGTCGATAATACGAATTACAATTACCTTTAAAAATTAATTACTTTGTTTTGTTTCGACAGAACGTAACTTCCGTCAAAGCGTACTTCCCCAGGGGTTTCTGGTACGACTACTACACGGTAAGTTTCCTATAACCCATTGGCACTTTGCGCTATTGGGCCTTGACGGTATCGATTTCCAAACACAAACTTTTAGGGAGAAAAATTCAGTAGCGACGGTGAATGGGAAACCTTGTCGGCACCTCTATACGGTTCGGCCAAACCCATTAATCTTCACCTGTTCGGCGGGCACGTGGTCACCACTCAGAAGAGCGCCTTAAATACGGAACTCGGGTGAGAATTTGTTAGAATTATGAAGTTTTTAAAGGTAATTTCATATAACTTCTTCCTCCTTCCTTTCAGCCGAAGAAATCCTCTGAGATTGTTGGTGGCCCTGAACGAAAGCCGACGAGCGGAAGGATGGCTGTTTTGGGACGACGGAAGTAAAATTAATAGTCTTTCTTATTCCGCAATTAAAATTATGTTATTTAAATTCCGCCATATAAATTTAACATTCTTCCGTCAGTTTCGAATCTAGGAAACGAATACATCCTGGTAAAATACGCGGCTTTCGACGTAAGTATTATCAACGTTATTCAATTAAAATCGTAGTGTAACTTCTATAAAATTCGAAAATTAAAAAATACAGTAGACCCCCTATAACGCGGGTTCCTATAACGCGAAGTTCGTATAACGAGGAACGTATCTACGCGTTATAGGAGGGTCTACTGTACATTTGTATAAGTCTAATTTCTACGGATGCAATTTGGGAAATATCGCGTATAATAGAGCGAAATTTTATAAACAACGTCGGGATTTACGGCCTACATTAATTGGATTTTACACTAGAAATGGGCATTCGTTTCCTCCGTAATTAACGATTTTCTAAACTTTACATTCGGCCGTATAACGATTGGATTTATCGAATTATAGGGGCTCAAATTTCCGTCAATTTGATCTCCTATAATTACTCTTATTACATTCGGACCGTTTTAATCGATAGCCGACTACCACAATATTTAATTAAAGTTTTAATATCGATTACGTTTATAAATTTCTCTTTAAAAGCCAGACTTAAAAGTAAGTATAATTACAACGTTTAATATGTAAAATATTTCGACTGGTTCGTTCTTTTACATTTTCCTTTTTTTTTTTTTTTGCAGGACAAATTAACGGTGGAAGGAAATTCGGGAAGTAAAACTTTCGAGACGAATTTCCATCGCGTTTACATCGAACAAATACGCATTATGGGTTTATCGTGGCCACCCGACTACGTTAAAATTAATAATAATTATTTGTTAAAGAAGAAACAGTATCGATGGACTGATTACTCCAAGGTAATAATAATAATAATAATAATAGCCAGGTTGCGGCTGAAGTTTTTATCGCGAAAACGTCGCACGTTCGACATCGTCTTCCTATAAGCCTAGAAGTTTGAAAATGGCGTTTGGAACGTCGAGCATGATTCCACTGACGTTCCAAACGCCATTGTCAAACTTCTAGGATTACAGGAAGACGGCGCTGAACCCCCGACGTTTTCGCGATGAAAACGTCGGCCGCAACCTCTCTTTTCATCTCTCAAACGTGAACGTCGAACGTCGAACGCCGCTATCTTAAGCGGCGCTCGACGTTCGACGTTCACGTTTGACGGATGAAAACGTCGGGCGCAACCTGGCTAATAATAAATTACACAGTCGATATTCATTGTTTTTTTTTAATTTTTAAACTTCATTTTTTCAGACGTTGGATCTTCAAAATATTTTAATCTCCCTCACGCAAAGGACAGTTATTCACTGGTTCGATTAATCCGAAACAGGTTTTTTTAAAGGTTCTTTTATACGATTTTTTATAAATCCGACGTATATATATTTTTTAACGGATGGAAGTTATTTTATACAGATTTACTGGATGTATGTACATATTTTCTACCTAACTTTCTTTTTTACGAATATTAAAAAATGGTTTTTAAATGAATGTAAACGTGCCCGATTCTTTTATGGACCAATGAAGACGTGGCTTTTCTTTCTTTTTTTAAAATCGAACAACTTTATTGATTGTTCTCGTGTACATACGTCGTGGACGAGTCGAGTCTTCGGCAGCAACGATCCGACGACCGTTTCTATACAATTTCTTCGATAAATATTTTAACGCGGAAGAATCTCCCTCGGGTATCGATGACTAGCAAACGTTATTCCCGTGCTTTTTACTTCGATTTACCGTACGACTCTCGGGTAAAGAACTGCGCTCGAATATAACTAATCTCCGTACGTAAAGTACCATCGGCGTAGCACATGGTACGAACGTGTGAAAGAAGTAAATTGTTTAGAGAATGAATTAATCCGCCACAACAAATAACGATTAATGAATATTATATAAATATAAATCCTAATATTATACTATACAATGCCAAGATGCGCGAGTTTGAAATACGTAAAGCCGAGTTTTAAAAACAAACGGGTGGATTAATCGTTCATTAAACGTGACGAGTGAAGCAAAGACTGTGAAGATATCTTAAAATTTTACAAAAATTCATATATATATATTATTAAAATTATTTATTTTCGAAAACTTTCGGTCTTCGTAACTTGTTAACGTTCGGAATACCGAGATTCCTATACCTCGTATCGTGGTTTATTATATATTCGACTGGCATTCGTAAACGGTCCACCCTACACTTTAAATATACTAAAAATAAAAATCGACCAACGTATTGAAATAATTTTTACGCGGAAATTCAATAGGATCCTCGAATAATATAACTTTTTAGATTTCTATACAATGCTCTCGCCAATCCGACGGGTGCCACGCATTTTCCGAAATACCGTGGAAACAACGTAACCAATCGAATAAAAATATAGAATTTCGTTAATCCGATTATTTTCGTCGTTCGTTCTCGGAGTTTTCACACGTTCGTTGTTAGAGAATGGCACACGACCCAATGAAATTCGGCAACTTACGTACATTACTTCGATTTACAATGATACTAATATAGTTTCTAGTATGATTGCCAGTCGAATCGATAAGTTTCTTACCGTTGATTAGTATTAGAAATTTAAAAAATTATCAATTATTCGAGGGATCTTAAAATATAGCCTAATAAAATTAAAACTTACAAAACTACATTTTAAAAAATGAAGTATTGTATATATATATATATATATATATATGTTTGATACCGAAGAAATGAATTTTTATAGTGGATTCGACGTAATATTTTAAAATGAAAGTAATAAAATAATACAAAATGAAGAAATAAATAGTTAAAAAAAATGGGCCTTGAGCAAATTGGACCAAGCTCTTGGTTTTGAGCGGATAGAGAAGAATCGCGAATTCTCTTCATTAAATATACTCGACGGCGAATTATCGGAACAAATAAAACATTTACGATGACAAAGATATTCCAATTCAATATTTATGTACACATATACACGCGGCAGTTCTTTCCCGAGACCACGCGGCGGCATCGTAAGAAAATCCACAGGAACTGTGAAACCAAAATATGGCAGTTCGAAGCGTTCGATCTTATTCGATTGCCGGAGCAAATGGCGAATTTCGGCACCGCACACTACGATCGAGGGAATCGTTCCGGTAAAAAAATGCTTTGAAACCATGGCACGGGACAGACGTCGTCATATGTATCGACCCAAGGCTGCGTAAAAGTCCTGTAGACAGGCCAGCAGTTGCGTAAAAGTGGGTCGCTCCTCGGGAATCGAAGCCCAACAACAAGCCATAACAGCAAATCTGAAAATATTCAAAGTCTTTATACATTTGCATATATATTCTTTAAAACAAACGCTTTAACACTACAAATAAACTCGATTATCGTTGTTATTTATAAGGGTTAAACCCAAAATATTCAACCAACCTCGATTACGGGATATTAATTATTAAAAACGGGATATCGAGTGGAAAAAGAACATAAAAAATGTCAGACCGATACTAAAAAAAAAAGCCAATGGAAGACAAGAAACTCGGAGACAGGTCTCTGTTACGGCGGTTGGTAACAGAAGCTGTTCTTTTATCCTAAATTCATCGAACGACGGAGACAGATGTCATTGTCAATAGCTCTTGTTAATCGAAACACCAAAGGAGAGAATTCCGAGAAACGACAGTCAAAGAAGACTAATAAATCGATAAGACGTGACTTATGAAATATGTATTGAAGAGAAACATTTCTTTTTTAAAAATTCTGTTTACGCTTCAATGTTATTCCCATTGTCATCATTACGTGAACGTTAGGAAAACTTTCCATATAAATTTTTAATCCGGTATAATCCACTTTTAAGAATAATAATATAACGTCCAAGTTAACTATTACTACTTAATTGTTAATTAAAATGTTGATATTCTTGGAAATGCATCGAAATGACTTGTGTGTCAAAATCAGAAGGAAGAAAACAATAATAAAATTAAATACGGTGTTCTGTTTAATGACTAATACTTTCGAGGAAGCCTTAAAAATATTATTTTCTGCAAACAACTACGTAAGATGTAGCGAAAATTCAGATGTTTGCTACTATACGGCAACGACCTACAGATACGCCCTCCACCCGCATTACACTTTGTAATGCGAGTGACGGGATGCACTTAACTTCTGGTGTTCTCAATCGAGGTCAACCGAATTTTCATCCACGTTAGTAGTGGTGTAACGTTTTCCTGTCTGTTAATAACTCCTTAGCTACTTTGATTTTTTTTCTACAGTTTACAGTCAAAATTAGTAATATGATTTAAGATGTTAATATTCCACGTATATTAATTTACAGAGAAGAATTATCATTAAATTCAAATACCATATACACGTTAAATTATCATCTACAGAATTCTCCTCCCCTACAATAAAAATTCGACTTTCCCACAACAGGTGCAACTATTAGTCTCTATTAGGTGACATCCGTAACCATTCTGTCGAATAAATATTCTACTTTATTTATTGATTACCTTATTAAATGAGTTAACTAGACAATGAGAAACTAAACAATTTTTGGAAAAATAAAACTGTTTATCCCTACAGTTTTTACTCCTTGTTATTGAAGCTACCAAATACTTGTTTATACAAACATTTAAATTATGCTTCTTATTTAAAATATAAAATATGTTATTACCCTTTGCTATTCATATATGTATAAATGTTTATATATCAATAAATATTGAACATAACAGGGGTAACAGCAAAAATTAATTAGAAATTATTCTAGTCTGTTTATTAAAATGTCACTTACATTGATACTTTAATGAATTTTTTTATTGTAAACTTTGTGTGTAAAATCAAAGCACTTTGATGACATTTTAAGTCTTTTTATTATATTCACTGTTCATTAAATATATAAAAGTAAATAGATGTTTATTAACAAATGTAAATTTCTCGTGAAGACAATAACTGTGTAAGAACATGATATCAAATCTTAGTGACAAGATGATTTTCTTGCTGAAGAAAGCAAGCAAAGAATGTGACAGCGGTAAGGGCACATATTATGGTATCTATTCAATAGGTGGTGACAATCAATGTATAGCTAATAATGGAAAACAAGCCAAAGAATAAACAAAATTTAATAGATGTTCCTTGCAATAAGATAGATTACTTATTGAATAAATTGCATATATTTTAGATTATTAAAATATTATAGTATACTGGGACAATGGTTGAAATTACCTAAATGTTCTGTTAAAGGTTGACGGTAAATAATAAAATATGGCTAGCAAAATGGATTAGGTGGCTGCTCAAATCATCTTTCTGGTGTTCACATAATCATCATTTATAATGAATAATACAATTTATTTTTGCTCAAATTATTCAAAAGTGTTTTAAAATTTTAAGTTAATGTAACTAACATAATTTTAACATTTAAGGAATGGCAATAAAATCCAATAAATCCAAATTGGCCAAAAGACTTCGAACTAATGAAAATTCACTGTATATTAATAAACACTCATTCAACAAATCTAGGTTAGACTATTTGAAAAAAATGCAATTTAATAATATAAATAACTAAAGTGATTTCTTGTTTTAAAAACTTCCTTAAGTTTCACCATAAAATATGATTAAAGATAGTATTTTTTGATCATTTTTTTGACTTTATAATTTTATCCCTTGAAGATGAGCAAGAATACTTGAAAACACTAAGAAAGTTTTACCAATAAAAATAATTTTAAAATTATTTATAGTAGTGTGTTTGTTGGAATTTCAGAGAATTTGAATTTACAATTGGTTTTTATAAATTCAGTAGTGTTGCAGTATTTTAATTTCTTTTGAAAATATAAAATTATGCAAACATCTATACTTTTGTCCAAGTAGTTACAGATGTTTTTTTACATAAGCCAAAACACTTAAACAGCCATTTACAAATAGTATAAGTGTTTAAATATGTTTAAAAGGTTTTAAGTGTGTTTTACTGTAACGAGTAACATATTAAACCCATGTTTCTAAAATTACTGTGTCAAAATTTTAGTGTGTACTTAAGAGCAAGGCATAGAGCAGGGTATTCGCCTGACACACACAACACAAATCATAAACCATCTTTAGTCTTTACGATGATTTATGATCTGTGAGACTAGAAATAGTTAAAAAGAATGTTGCCTCAGCATCAGCTACTTCTCAATACAGTCAAGGTTAAAAGTACTAAAAGTACAGCACTACAATTTTTATGAAAATGCATGAATATATCACACACGATTCACAGCAAAGCTTTTACGAGTTATAAGAAATGTAGTGTATTCGCTTATGGGTTTGTCTCGGATAATGCGGACCCTCTATTAATCGGGGCTCGGATAATCCGAATCCTCCGTATTTACATCACACGATATAGCTATAGTAGTATTAATACATGAATATATTTTGCATGAAGAGTGCGAAATATTTTTTATAATGTTCCTAAACAAGACCCTGCTTCCCAAAAGGTAGGAGTTCTTTTAGGAAAAGCAGAGCTGTTCCTTAAAAAACAGAGGGTATCACTATTGACTATTGTCATTTTGATATTTAAAAAATCTGTAAACACGCAATTATTGAAGAATTAAAATTATAAAATAGAATAATTCAATTATTATTATTATTAGTTTGGAAGTGCCTGTATATTGTAAGCCTAGCGATGCCATATTTCTAAATGTGCCGCTGTATTATATTGTGATTTTTCACTTTTGTTATATCCCTTAAATAACTATAATTATTTTTAATTGAAATCATAATATAATAATTAATTTTTGCTAATACATCTGTGTCCAGATACAAATTTCTTTAAATTCTTACATTAAAAGAATTTTTAGATAGAAATTATTAGATAGAAATTGTATTAATTATTTGAAAAATATTTAAGATTATATAAGGAATCTTTACATAAAAGAGAATATTTGATAATGATAATATCTTGGTAGTAATGGGTAAATTTATATATACATTGTTATTGGGTTATCATTCTTTGCGAAATGTATGAATATTGCAAATAAAAAATTGTCATATTCTTAATAAAAAATGAAATAAAACCTGTAAAGAGAAATATTTTGTCTTTAATAAAAAATTTCATAAAAGTATTTTCATTTGTTGAATAAAATTTTCATTATTCAGAGAATTTTCCTAAAAAGAAATATTTCCATGAGAAATAGATACTTTTCGTACAGATAATAAAAACTAAAATTATTCTTTTATTATAGAAATATTGCAACTGAAATGAATGACATTTTTAAATAGAATAATAAATTTTATATGTCAAAAAGACACTGTGCTGTAATAAATGGATACATTTCTTATACCCAGTTTTTATTTATCATTTTGACAACTTTATTACACAGAATCAATTGTTCTTTTATTACAGATGTCACATAATTTTGAATGTGCTTTTCTCATAACAGAGAGACTTACCATTAATTATGTGTACAGTTTTTGAGCAACTTTCGATTTGGTTGTCCCGTTGTATACAATGGGACAACCAAATCAAATCTTTTGGCAAATCTCTTCTTTAATTATATTGTGAAAATCGAGATTAAGGGGTTAATTTTTAAAGAAAATTACCTTTAAAAAGAACATTTTAAACAAAGAAAGGATGTACATTTTTCGTTTCCGAGGAAAGAAGGGAAGTTGAACTTCCTTTAGACAGTTGACTTGCATGATGAATCAGTTTTGCACACGGTGCAGGCCACCTGGAGAGGCACCTATAAATAGGAGCATTTTCCCACCAATCAAGGTAGACTATGAAAAAGAAGATTGCCATACAAACTATGCACGGTTCCTGATGTAGGACGTGCCACATAATATTTGCGGAGTTCCCTGAAGATAAGAACTGGCCACAGAAGCGTTGATCTCCATATAGAATCCTCCCATGATATTGAAGATCCCATATAGAAGACATTGGAACATGATGTATACTCATCGTATAGAAGATTAATTATCTGATCCACATTATAGAAGACACGGCTATGAACATTACTTCAGTTTGAGGTAGTATAATTTGGTGTATATGTAAACTCTCTCTCTCTCTTGAGTTAAGAGCTTTAATTTGTAATCTTTGTTATTATTTTGGTTTCATTAAATGTTTTGTTATATTTTAACATGGACTCTCCTTAATGCTAAATTCCAAGCCTACGTCCACTCCACTTACTGACCTTTCCACTCGATATTCCTATAAAAAGGGTTACTAGCGCACCTAACGCTATATCTAGGCTGGTGTCAGGAAAAATCAACTTCCAGGGGTTTTATATGAACCTCTGTTTTTATTTTGTAAGTCTACGGAAGCCATCTTTTGACTCTGTGGGTAAGTCTCACAGACTAATAGCCGATTAAGCGGTAAATGAGTTTTACAAACTCTGTATCCCTGGCTAGTCCCTCACAATATGAACAATAGTTCATGAACCTCCTGAGATTAAAGAAATGACAAAAAAATTCTGCAAATACTTTCTACTGATAGTTTATTCACACAACTAATAATTAAACTTATAAGAACAAGTTTGTATGATACTAATATCATTGAAAAAGTTCACATAGAAAATGCTTTGACCTCTTTTGCCCATAGTGTACTGTACATATAATTAATAGATAGACCAGAAAATCTCAATCAATGAATCTTTCTCCCCTCTCTTTATATATTTATCAAGTAATTGTTTATATATTTGTATATATATATAGCTTTACTAAAAGGACTAAAAAAATACAGGTTAAATCTCAGCAAATATTTAGCAAATTTATTGTTGGTAAAAAGGAAGAATCTTCCAACAATAAATTTGCTAAATATTTTTACCAACAATAAATTCTTGTTCTCCATAAAGATTATATAAAGATTATTATTTTTGAAACATTGTTTTTGTAATATTTTTGTTTCTACATTGGGGTCAATCTCTAAAAATATTGGAGGAATGAGTAGACAACAAGTAAGAAAAATCTCTCATTATTGGGTTTTGAGTGAATGTATAAAATAAGATGTATCTGTTGCGTATGATACCATTTCTAATTTTAATTTTTATAGAATGATGTAAAATAAAAATACATTGAGGGAGACAGTTTTAGTACAAAAATATTTAGGGGGAGATATGGTCCTCTGTTCTTTATAGATCAATGACCATCCATGGAAAATGTTGTAGAAGAGAGTATTTTCTGCTGAAGATTTCTCTTCTTTTGACTTATATAGAAATAAACGTGGCTGTTAAAATTAGTGAAAATTAACTGATTGTATTGCTTAATAGCTTTGATATAAGTTGTTAATAACATAAGGTATGAATATATCTGTAAGTTTATATATATATAATTTGGTAATTCTGACATTCAAAAAAGTTTTGTCGTTTGCCAAATAACAAGATTTGTTATCATCATTAACATAATGTATATCAACAAAGGTATCAATTTACTATCACTAATGAAGAGTACTTAAAAATTAAAATACAGTTTAATTTATAAACATAAACATTTTAATAAAATTCATTCTGATATATACTTTTAAAACTATTATTCTCAAATGTTAATGATTTTAAGACACAATTATTAAATTTGAATACTTCAAAAATCTATATGAGATCATACTTACAGTTCATCTGGACAATTAATTGGTTGTGAAAGACGGTATCCATCACGCAAATAGGCATCCATTTCAAATGGATCAATTTCTACATAGGGCTGTTGGCCTAAAGTCATTAATTCCCAGACTGCAACTCCAAATGACCACTAAAAACATTTTTAAATAGAATTAGTTATAAAATTCTGCCAAGAAATATATAATTTTGAAATCTATAATATATTTCACTTCCTTTGTATGCATTCAAATAACGAATAATTTCACTTTAGCTCATCAAAAACTATCAAATCGCTTTACATTTTTCAAAGTATAATTATATCTTTAACATAAATTAACATATTCTAAATTTTACAGTTATAATAAAGCAGTTCTGTCTGAAAATAATAACCGTACTGTTTATTTGCTAAAGGAGGCACTAGAAAGAAGTGTGACATCATCAAGGATGTTTATATTCTTAAAATATAAGGATGTTTGAAACTCAAAACAGATGATGTCACATTTTCAATATCTTTTTATTTATCCATTCCGAATTTGACTTAATGACAGTAATAATTAAAAAAAAAAACTTTCATGTTTGATTGAAGAACAAACACAAAGATATTTGTTTTTGTTATTCATTCAAATGTTGTATTTTATTTATGATATGTTTGATTTAGATCTGAAAATGAAAGGTTAAAGTTCCAAAAATAATTAAACTCCTATAGAGTTAGATTTCAGAAATTTGAATCAAACTTTATTCTGTAAAATAATAATAATATAAGTATCTGGTTACCATGTAAGACATATGACATTACATAAATTCCTCAAGCATACAAACTGTATTATTATTAAACATCACCAAAATATATAAAACCAAACATTATAAATTTACAATTTTTCAGAAGTGTACTTTGAACTTACTTAGTTTGGTTTATCATTAATAAAAGAAGTACTAGATAAAAACAAAAATAAGAAATTGTGAAAATACTATATAACATGGAGAAGCACGATTTCTGAAATTATTGAAGAAATGTTTATATATAAAAATATTTTATTATTTTTATATATAAACATTTAATAAGGAAATAGACTATCAAGAATTAATTCATTAATTTATACTGTTATACTACACTGCTATATCCTTTACTATATAATAAATCCTATAATGCTATACTATCATGCTGTTGAGTTTATTATGTTCATAAGTTAATGATACTGTTGATCATTAACCAGCATTAATTAAAAATTAAAGTTAATAAAGTAAACTCCATTTACTGTAATCAAAATTATAAAATGTTATCAAAATTAGCAAGTCCCAGAATATATAACAGGTCCCATATAAAATTTATAATATATCATAAAAACTTTGCTTATTGTAATTAGAATCTGGTTAGTGTTATCATAAACTTTGAGTAAATAGGCCTTTTTACACTTTCTTTTCATGCTAGCAGTCTCAACATGTAGTTGATTATAAGTTATTGTTATTAGTCTTATCAGTGCTTAAATTGTTTTAACATTATTTGCTTAAAGTATGATAGTTTAAATTGCTGGCATCATGCTAGTTATTGTTGAAGTTGGTAGAAGACAAACAATACTGGATGAATTATTTAATTTAGCTGCAATTTGAAAAAATTGTAAACCTATAAATTCCCACTACCGTCCATCCATCTGTCTTTCCTTAATCTTGAGAACAGTTAGATGAAATCTGAGACTAGATATGAAAACCATAGGGAAAAGAGGTCCCAATTAACTGTATACAAACTTCCAATGCAAACCAGAAGTCACGTCATTTCAATTCAAACTTTCCCCCTGAAAGCAGTTCATAGATGACCAGCACAACTCTATAGTTAAAGAAAAGGTATGATGTACAGGGGCAAGACATTACAGTACAAATTTGAGGTGGAGAGAATATGTTTTAAATTAAATAAATTAAAAATATAATTAAAAATTGCAGCCCGGCATTTTGATGCCGTGATGCAATTTTTTAAGTTGCTATAAATAATAAATTAAATAAATAATTGCTCATTAATAATAATAATTATAATGGATAAGTCCTTCAAGTTATATATTTTAAAATTTACTGTTATTGTTTTAACATGTCATTTTAATGTTAGGGTCAAAGAAACCAAAATTTCTTCTAATTGTAGTCTTATTTACTTATTTGCATAATGTTATTAGTTGGTCAGTTTAAGCAAGTAAAGTGATTACAATAAGCAGTGCCTACTGTATATTTTAGCTTGCTTTAGTTTGATTTTATTTAAATGTAAATTTATATAAAATGCTAGCAATAAAATTAAAGTATTAACAAAAGATATATAATCAAATTTTGTTTTGTTTATTTTTACTTCATATATAATTATACAGGTGGTCCATTTATAATGTCAATTGCAAATATCTCTTGAAATATATAACATATTTTTCAATTTAATGTATGAAAGTTCATTATTTTATAAGAGTCTTATGATCCACTTAGAAAGTAAACTACCTCCTCCTCTTGTGGGTGGGATGAAAATAACTTTAGATTTTCAAATGGGATCCCTTTTTTGAATGTTTAGATTCTTTATTGAAAAATAATAATATTTTACTCCAATTTACAATAATATAATTAATATTATAAATAGACCACCCTGTATATAAAATATATAACTAAAGATCAGATTTGGTAGCAATTACTATTTTTTTCTGCTCAGAGATAAGTACTTTCCTGATAACATATTTTTATCAAACAAGTCTAGAAATAAATCCTAATCCTATTATGCCACTTTTTGCAATTTTGGAGTTTTTGTGATTTTATTGCCCCTTTTGACCCTTTAGACACATTTCGTAGAATTCTTCTACTAGGAAACATGCAAAATTTCATATTCTAAATGTATTCTTACAACAAAATGGCCAAATAACTACAGTTTACCATTTGACAGCACTAATTTCACTAATTTTCTTAACGCGTTGTTGTAAGTCTACAAACATCTCCAAGGATAAGTTGTGGAGTGTTGGTGTTGTAGGCATATTCTCCATAGCATTGGAAAAGTGTTGGCATCATTAAAGTTAATGGCTGTGCTTCATAAAGAGACACAATCTCCATTAGCTCCAGGTAATGGAGATGTGCCCAGTTTTGTGAATGATGGAAAATTAGAAATTTGGTTAAAATGGACCAAGACATCAGGGTCACATGTGTATGCTACCAAAGGTGTAGCGATGTGGCCCTTGTTTATATCCATCTAGTGTTATTTCGAACAGATGGAGATATGTTGGCTAGTTGCCCCATACTCCAGTGTTCTGTTGCATCTATTGTCCCTGAGCAGGATGGAATACATCCTTGATAAGTGTTGTCGATAAGTTGGGAGGGTTCTCGGCAGGGAGTGGTTCTTGGTGTTCCTAATAAGAGAGAATAAAGTAGGGCTCCTTTTGGAAGCTAGTTTGAAGTTGTAGTGGTTACAACTTCAAATAGCTTTCAAAAGGGGCCCCACTTTATAAAAATGGAGAATAGGTTTGTTCTTACCTATTCTCCATTTTTCTACTTCTTGTCTCTGTTGTCCATTTTCTCATTAGTTGTAAGTTTCATTTTCAAGATTAGTTGTAAGGATATAAAATTTGTAACAAATAATTTTTTGTACTATTGATAGTTAGTTGTGTTGCAATTCAGTGTCATAATTGTATATAAATTTTGTAATTGTTTTGCCGACAATTGGGTTTGGGTGACTGCTGGTGTAATTGTAATTAGCCTAAAGTTGGCATTCATACAAATACCTGTTAAAGAAAATCATATGTAAATAAATTAATTCCTTTTTCCTAACTATTGCATGTTTTTTGTTGTGTTTGCCTTTGTGGCTAACTAAAATACTATCATATCTCACAGTAATGTCCAGTTAAGACAGAAGAAAACATTTGCTGAATTTATGTGAGTTATTTTGCTGGATTTTGTTTATTGTAATTGTAGAATAAGGATATTAATATTATGAACACTATTATATAAGGCATTTCAAAAAATGTTAACACTAATAAGGAAGTACAGTGGAACCTCACTTAATAAGCATCTCACATAACAAATAAAACAAATTGTAAAAAAATGACTCACTTAATGAGTGCCATTTCGCATAACAAGTGACGAGGAGAGGGGAAGTCCTGGATTGTGCGCATGCCCCATTAGTCTGTGTTTAGCACTTGTTCTGCTGGCTTGTTAGTGCCATTTGTGATCATACATTTTTCCAAACTTATGTTCATACATATCTACTATATAAAGCTGAAAAACTGGGTTCTGTCATGGTATGCCAAAAACAGCCACTAGGAACGCCCCTAGCTATTATTTAAATTAACAATAAATTTAGTATATTATTACTTGATGCAGTTTTTTGCATTTTTGGCTGCATTTTAGTAGGATATGCCATGAGAAGTTCAGTATATTATTATTTTCATTTGTAATAGGAATTTATTATTTATACCATGGAATAACACCGCTGCTGCTAGAACGCCCACTAGGGGGCATTCTGGGCTACTAGAATAGGAGGATTAATAGTACGAAATAATTTAATAATCTTAATCTTTGTTGTTGTTTTTTGCCTAGGCAATGCTGGGCTCATCTGCTGGTCACATATAAACATCAACAACCATAGCTCATTATATCATAAACACAGCAAACGATATGCCAAATTCTTGGGCTATGTAAAGGCTATAATTAAATATTAGAAATTAATTAATTTGACTAGAGGTAGGCAGTTATGCTACAATCTTGCATTACTTTTAATGACTAATTCCAAATTTAATTTCAGAAATGTCTAAATTAAAAATTCATTATTTATAATTATTAAATTTAATACGAGATAACAGCATACTGCCTGCCTCTAGTGAAATTAATTAATTTCTAATATTTAATTATAGTTTTTACATAACCCAAGAATTTTGCATATCATTTGGCATGTTTATCAGACATATTATCTGTAATTTTTTTTTTGTTTTCTGCAAATCAAATTTGCATTTTAGGTTGGCTCATTCTGTGTCAGAAGATGAAGAGATTCATCCTTAACAATGTATATTGTATAATTTTCTTTGAATAAACATTATACATAAAATATTTGAGTATTTTTTTGGCATGGAACACAATCATATTTTACATTAATTTATATGGGAAAAGTTGTTTCACACTAAGAGTACGATTCTGGAATAAATTATGCTCGTTAAGTAAGGTTCCACTGTAATTTGTTACACCAGATTTGTAGTGGTAGGTTACCCTACATATAATTCTCCATCATATGCTCCCTGATTTTGGAGTTTTCAAAAAGGTATGGCCCCACTCTGCCACAGTGATTGCACACCTTCATGTAAGCATTAACATTTTTTGAAGCACTCTGTATAGTACTATTTATTATGTAAAAATACAAAAATAATAAAATAGTAAAGAAATTATAGAGGTTCACTTAATTGTTTATTCTCTTTCAGTTCTTTGTAATATTGTGTTAACAATAAAAATTTATTTGTGAATTTACTGCTTTTGAAGTTTTTATTACTATTTTTTCAGCTTCGTTTTTCCAAGTACAAAATTCGATCACTAATAATAACCAAGTTTAATTTATTATTTTTCTGTTATTAATAAAATAATTTAGATGCAAAACTAATTTAACACTTCAGAAATGTTAAAGATAAAGCTTACAAGCTCAGAGCTTACAATGAACTGAAAGAAGTTTAAATATTTTGAAATAAAAATCATAGACTCTTGTCTATCTGAACTTATTTAATGATATAAAGATATATATTAAAATAATATTAAGTATAAAAAAAGTCAGAAATGTTTTGCTAATGTTGTACATTTAAAATTAATTAGGAATAAAATGTAAGCTTAATAAAATATAATATTTTAATTTTTTAAAATAATATTTTGCTCACCACATNAGAATAGGAGGATTAATAGTACGAAATAATTTAATAATCTTAATCTTTGTTGTTGTTTTTTGCCTAGGCAATGCTGGGCTCATCTGCTGGTCACATATAAACATCAACAACCATAGCTCATTATATCATAAACACAGCAAACGATATGCCAAATTCTTGGACTATGTAAAGATTCTATATTAAATATTAGAAATTAATTAATTTGACTAGAGGTAGGCAGTTATGCTACAATCTTGCATTACTTTTAATGATTATAATCAATTAATTTTTTAAAATAATATTTTGCTCACCACATCACTTGCAGCTGAGAATTCTTTCTTCAATAAACTTTCTATGGCTAACCATTTAACTGGCCTGTTTTCATTATCTCCTAAACAATGATAATCATTTGGAAACAGATCCCTTGATAATGCATTATCTGTTATTTTTACATGCAGCCAATCATCTACTCTGAAAAATGAAATCAGATTTTTTGTTATCAGAGAATAGAAAATTATTCATTTTTAAATTTAAATATTCAATTAAATATAAACTTTAAATAAAATATTAGAGTCCTCAATGGCATAATTAAATGGCAACATAAAAAAAATAGTTAAATTATAAACAAGATTAAACTGAATATATTTTTAAATTATACATTTTTACTATTGTAAAAAATATTAATAAATTGGTATATCATCACTTGAAACACAAACATATATTGGTTAACTAATACAGGTAACTCCCATATAACACGGGAGTTACGTTCCAAAAAATTGTCGTGTTATGCAAATCCGTGTTATACAAAACAAACAACTAGTGCAAAAAGGGGGGGGTTAGGTTCCAAAAATTAAAAAACATTCTGTTAAATCCTTATTTAAATTGGATTTATTATTCATTTTTTTTCATAGGTAAAATACTTATTTATTATTTAAGTAAATATTTTACCAGAGAATTATTCATTTTATATGATGACTTCAGCATGAGCATCATCAACTGGTAACAGTTTGTGGGTGCGTTCGTTAATAGTTTGCTCTGCAATGGGAGTGTGTTGCTGTTTGTAGGCATTTAGGAANATGACTTCAGCATGAGCATCATCAACTGGTAACAGTTTGTGGGTGCGTTCGTTAATAGTTTGCTCTGCAATGGGAGTGTGTTGCTGTTTGTAGGCATTTAGGAATGACAGTGAAAGAAAGATGGAGGCACCCACACTATCGATAGTATCGTGTGGAGGAATTTATAATTCTAAAATGAGCTTTTAGAGGCAAAAGAAGGGTCCCAATTGTAAAATTTAACCATTAAATGGATTACAGTAATACCCTGAACTTACGCGATAGGTGGGACCGAGCGGCAACCGCGTAAGTCAAATTCGCGTAAGTTGGGGTATAATTTNAAAATCTTTAAAAATTTATTAAACAGAAGAACCCATAATTCATTGCTGGATATAATAACTGCTAAAGAAATTCAAATTAAGAAGTGAATAATAAAGATAACTAGTGAAGTTATACAGGAAACTCATTACAAATTTTAAAAATGAGAATAATCATAAATAGTTATCTAGTTTTATCGTTGTAGTTGGTAGCATTAGTAGTAAGTACACTATAGAATATTTCCAAATGACAGTGTACTTATCTACTAATAGTATATGCTGTCAAGTGCTTAGAGTGAAATGACAAATACAGTCACTAAGTAGCATCATAATGGTATCTGCCATATAAAATAACCACTTATGTTTTCATAAAATAACAGTCATGATTAGACTACTATTATAATACAACTAAATCATTCTATTCAATTATCAAAGAAAGATATTGATCTCATACTTAAATTAAATATCTGATAAGAGTAACAATTGCATTTAGTACCATTTAGTCAGTTCTAATGTCATCTTAGTGCCTAACAGGATTTTCCTTTCACACAGCTACTAAAATGACAAGAAATGATTGTTTTAGCATTTACATATATTCTAGATATCTTATATGCTAGGAATATGCTAAATGCAAACAGTAAAAAACAGACAACCATTTCTCAGCAATTTTTATTTGTAAGTTATAAAACAGAAATTATTTTATGCATTACCCATCTCATTAAAAAATTTTATAACTTAAGATTCTTTATCTTTTGAAGATAAAAATTGAATAGTTTAGGATTTCTTGACTTCTAAAAATTAGATGAAGGTCATTAGTGTGTTGTCATTGTTAATGTTTTTTACACTTCATATACCATACATATATTATATTTTCTTATTGATAAATTTGAACATTTTTAACATGTATTGACCCTACTTGTAACTCGATCAAATCTTATGCATACCAACATTAAATTACTAAATTGAATGCAGAAATTGTGATCCTCCTTAACATTATAAGTGCATAAACAATAATTTGTTCAAATTAAAAATGATTATTTCAAATAAGTACATTAAAATTCAGAGGAATAAGTTTGACAAACATATAAATAATTACAATAACAACACTTATTCAAACAAGGCTTATTTTATATGGATATACTAAAATTAAGAAAATTTTTCCTAATAATTAACAAAAATAAAATGAAATGAAATTTGTATTATAATAAAAATCTATAAATACCATATTAAAAATTTATTTTCTTAAAATATCCAAAGTTACTAGCAAAAAAAAACACAGGTAACTTTTTGATTTCTTTAGGTAGAGCATAATTTTTTTGTTTTTTTTTATTGCTCTATCTAAACATATTATAGTATATTATTTAAAATTTTTGTATACATAATAATTATTATTTTCATTTCTTGTAATATAAGATTGTGTAATTTTAAAACTGTATAAGTAAGATCATATTAATTGTAAACACACTTAAAAAATTTGATCATTATTATTGATTTTAAGGCATTTAATTATTAAATTGTCATTCAGGATTAACTTTCCGAAAAAAAAGTGAAAAAATTTTAATTTTAATAAATTTATTTGACTTTGAAATTAACTATATAAAATCAAAATACTTACACACAATTCCTTGTAGCCAAATCTCGATGCACAACTTTCTTTTTGTGCAAATAAATCATTCCATGAATTATTTGAATTGCCATCGCCACTAAATCTTGACTGAGTAATGTCTATTTAAAAAAGAATTTGGTTTTAATATTTTAATTAATAATTACTGTTTACAGAAATAAAAGTAAATTAAGTGATTATTCAAATAAAACGAGAGATTTTGAAAGTAGTTACAGCAGATTATCTAACATTTAAAATACTGTAAAAAGACAACAACAATGCCAATTATATACCTAAAATGTTAATATAACAAACTATAAATATTAAAATATTAAATAATTTTAAGAATAAGTCAATATAATGAATAAAATTTATTAAATGCTTTTATAATTAAATACAACCCCTGGCAAAAATTATGGAATCATTTCATCGTGAGGATATTTTTTCAGTGTTTTATGCATATAATAAGAAAATAAAGTGAGCAATTGATACAAAATAAATTTTCAATAATAGTCAAACCTTTTGCCTATGTTAAGTACAACTTAAGCAATCAAAATAAATGTATTTTTTAAATTTTATATATCAAAGTGAAAAAAAAATTATGGAATCAGTCAACTTTGTTGCTCCATTTCAAGCTTTTCTGACAGCCTTTAATTCTTTCAGACATGAATTTCACTAACGCAAAAAAAAATATTTGAGATTGATAGCTTTCCAGCTTTCGCAAATAGCTGTCAAGAGATCTGATTTGCAGCATAAAGCTTTCTCCCGGACCAATTTCTTTCATTTTCATCACATGTTTTCTATCAGGTTGAGATCCTGACTGCTGTCCATTCATCTGTTGTGTTGATGTGCTGTTGAAAAAAATTTTTAACAATTCAAGTCCTGTGACAAGATGCATTATCATCTTGGAAAATGTCATCACCACCAGACATTTTCAATGGATAAAATAAGAAAGTTCTTCAAAATGTCAACATTTAACTGTTAATGTAATAAACAATATGCAATCCAAATAATAATTTTGGCATTTTCTTTAGGCAATCATCTTTATAAGCTTTATTAGAATGGTACCAGACAAAAGTTCCAACAGCATCTCCATAACCAATGAAAATTTGTGATTCATCACTAAATATCACATTCATCCAGTCATCTACAATTCAGGAATGTTTTGCTTTGGCCCACTATAACCTTATTTTATATTTTGGTGACAGTGCTGGTTTTCATTTTGCTTTTGTATATAAAAATTTTGTTTATTTCAAACAGTTTCTCACTATTCTGTCACAGATACTAACACTTACTTCTTTCCACTTTCTATTGTCTCCTTTGTTGTATATTTCCTAATTTCAAGGCAGTTGCCTAATTTCCTATCTTGTTGCTTTAATGTTTTTTATGGTTGACCAGTAAGTTCTCCTTTTATAATATTCCTATTTTGTTTATACTTGCATCAAATTTTAGATACAGCTGACTGTAAACAACACACATCTTTTTTGCAACAATCTGTGTCGAATTGCCATCTTCAAGAAGTTTTACAATCAATCCAATTGTTTCAACAGATGATTCTCTTCCAGGAGTCATGATTTTATTACATTATTAAAAGAGTAAATCAGCTGCGTGGCTACAAACATTCACTTTATATTCAGAGTTACTATTTGTTTATTGAACAATGTAGCAAGCAATGCTTAATTTATGTAGTTTCAAAGATTCCTTCCCCTCTCATCTCTTTTTTTCTTTTTGATGTTTTGCCTTCTTTTTTTTCTATTTTTCCAAAACTGTTGTATATCACATGCCTTCTTTTTTTTCTATTGTTCTATTGTTATTTTCTATATTCTACCTCTTTTTTGAATTGGATCACTTTTGGGAGAACCAGTTAGACTGAACGTAAAAGAAATCAAGGAGTGATAAAATTTGAAAAAGGTGGGCTTGGAGCATGGACAAAACAAGGTGAGGGGTGACATGAGAATAGAAGAGGAAAAGTCAAAAAAAAGAGGACTCTCATACACAATGGGCAATTTTGTGAAGATCTGAATCAGGGTAAAGAATATATTGGATACTTGACTTTTTGAAATGGAGAGCTAATATTTAATCAGCCTTCATAAAAATATTTACAGTTAAAAATGAAGAACTGGAGTTGTCCCCACCTCTGCAAAAAGAAAAGAAAAGAAAAAGGGAAAGAAGTCAAATTTCCTTAGGTATCATGTTCTACTGATCACACAAATAATCTGGATTACCCTTTGTCTCTCCATCACAGTATTTCCTCTTGCTACTGTCTGTCTTCTTACTAACCCTTTCTTTTTATTTTAGTTTTTAAGTGTTAGGATAAGTTTAGTGTATTCATGATTGTCTTTATTAGGTCTTGCAGTGTTTTGCAGTTGTGCCTTCAACATGGTTCTTGTCTTTTCTTTGCGTCTGTATATTGAGTATTTGTGTGAGGGATTTGGGTAATTTCCCAATTAGTATTCTTTAAGTTGGCATCCGATTTTTTTTATTTGTATATAATCAAGATTTTTTGTTTATTATTTGAAATTTTTTTGTTTTGATCATGTTGATACATGACAAATCTTTATATATCTAAACATCACAAATATCTTTGCTTTCTTTCCACCTTTTACACCAGTGACAGTCCAAAACAGAATTCTTATATATTGTTATATATAGAATTCATATTTAAGATGTTTTAAATATTTACTTTATGTATTTTATTGTGAAATTGGCTAATTTACCAGAGGATGCTGATTCCATCTACATGCTGTTGCAGGATATAGCCTCAAAGGAAAGGAAAAATTATTTTAGACTAAACAACCTTTCAATAATGCAATATTTTAAACTGCTAGTTATCATATCCAGAAAGAATAAATTCTTAATTTGACCTTCTGGAATTTTTAAATCATAAAAAAGATTTCAAGTTTTCATAAAATATTTTCAACAAATTGAACTACAAGTAAATTAAAATAAATATATTTATCACCACTATTTATTATAACAGATATCAAATGATTTAGTTTTAATAATAAAGTATTTTGTAATAATTTTAAAAATACACAAAAAAATATATGTATGAAATGCTTTATAAAGAATATCTATATACTGAATAGTAATACATACATGGCAATGTCCTTCTGCTGAAAATTTACACTTCTGTAGAAACTTTTTAAGATTTCCCTGATTCATATATGGATACACTAGTAATGGCCTCTGTAAATTATGAGTACATACACCTATGACAGGTAAGACATTTTTATGGTTCATTCCATACATCATCATCCCTTCTGATAATAATAATGATATTTGTACCTCTGATGCTTGATCTGAAATTATAATTTTTTTTTATGTAGTATATATATATATACACACACATAATATAACTGTCATTTAGAATCTATTTACAAAATGAAACAAAAAGAATGTTTCATTTAATTAACAAGAATGAATAATATTTAAACTATATAATTTGTGTGTATAATATTAAAAAAATATGGTTATTCTTGATTATAAGTGTTTAAATAAACTAATATTTTATAATACTTTCTTTATACTTTGGCAAAAAGTTCCAGAATGATGAGAAATGAACAAAACTCATACATACTTAAAAGAAATAGTGTTATTAATGTTTTTTTAATGTTTGAAACATTAAACACTAAAAATACCTAGTAAGGTACTTTTAGTGTTTGTTTCAAACGTTAAAAAAGTTTAAAAAGGGTCCTGAAATTTTAGTCTTTACAAATACATAGTTCTAAATTTATAAATTGAGCAACCTGGGAGTTTTTCATGCGTGGTATGTCCTGGATGTGTCAGGCTTCCCTTGTGGGCTTGGCCAAGCCCATGGTAATTATGATTAAAAAGGTCCTCCATCATTATCATTATTTGCTAAATAACTTTTTAAACTTTTTGCTCACAGGGTGCCAATTTAAATAACATTTGGTTTTGATTTGGATTTTCATCAAATGTCATAAAATAAAACCTGGTGTTCAATAATTTAAATTCTAAAAGCATTATATAACAAAGGTGTATTCTATTTTTAAAATGACAGGAAGTCCTATGTAGATCTGAGACATCAGGTTTAAAAGCATATATTCTATAATAGAATGTATCAAATGGAACATCTGTAGAATTCAAATTTAAATAGTTATAAATATGATGAACCATTCAGGAGTGTGATTCTGCAAATGGATGGAAGTAGGGTGTTAAGATTGGATCAAAGTGTATGTGCCACATGCACAAAATTTGTGTTTCACCTTTATATAAAATAAAACCTGGTTAATACAGTTGTCTTATTGGCATGTTTTAAAGCTCTCCAAGATCTCTAAATCTCTACTACGGTCATTATGCTGGGTATAACATAACAATCTCGTCCAGTCAAGTTTAGCCTCAATATTGTTGTTAGAGGTGTGTATGGACATAGTGATGGATGGTTTCATGTTGTCGATATCATATTTGTGCTCTTTTATGCACTGTTTAAGGGATCTTTTTGTGGCACCTATGTAAACTAGTTCTCCATCAAACCTATCATCCTTCAAGAGTATCCTACAAATCAGGCTTCCTTTCTTTGTTTATGGCATCTTTCTCGTTTCTCAGTAGCACATATATAGTGGGATTATGCCTATATTTAATGTAAGCACGTTTATGTTTTGCTATTTGTTCACATATTGCATTCAAAAGTGACATTCATAAGTAATTACCACCCATTTGATATTCATCTGTCTCCTACATGACTGTCATTGGTTTACTCATATTTATAATCTATTCAAACTTATCAATATAAATTTGAATTCTGAAGAGATTCTGTTATAGAATGTATCTTTAAACATAATTCAGACCTTAGGAGGAGGTTGAAAACATTCACATTTCATTAAAACATTGTTACTGGAAGAACTTAAGTTTTTTATAGTGCATTTTATGTTACAGAACAGTCCAGTTTGCAGAGGAGTTTTTTCCTTTATCAGAAAAAAAAAAAAAAAAAAACAGAATGTTTGTGACCAAGCCTTCTAAATTACATACTAGTTAACTAACATGTTTTGAACTTCAATTTTAGAGGTGTAAAGTATACAGCAGTGTGGGTTATGCAACCATTTTTTGTTTTAGCAATTTTCTGTACAATATACACCAATGCAGGTTATGCGCCACTGCAAGCAATATACAGAAATTACAGTAATCTTTTTATAAAAAGTCCCCAAAAAGCTGATGATTTGAATCTATTATCTCACAATCTCACAATTATTACTATTATTTATGATGATTTAGTATATAATTTATATATCTCTTAAATATTGATTATAATAAATTAATTAAAAGATATATAAATTATGATTTAAAAAATAAAATCTGAAAATCAGATATATAAAATTATTATTGTTTTAAGTATAAGTTTGTGGCATTTTACATTATTAATAACAAAAATTAGCAGAAAAATTTTGGTGGCGATGTTAAAACAAATTTTAAGAAATACTAAAAACATATAACTTAACAAAACATGTGAGTACTTTTGGCAATATACAAACTTGCCATCATCAGGCAAATCAAATGCAGAATGGAAAAGAACAAAATTTGAAAATATTAGAATAAAACGAAAAAGTTGTTTAAATAAATAAATATAAAAATACATTTTTGTTCTATTCCAACATTTTCAAATTTTGTTCTTTGCCATTCTGCAGTTGATTTGTCCGATGATGGCAAGCTTGTATGTTGCTGAATGTACTTGCATATTTTAAATTATACAGTTTGTTTATTCATTAAAATCTGTTTTAATGTTGCACAGAGTTTCTTCTACCCACATTTATTACTTTTTAAAAATTTATTGAAACTCCATTTTATATTTACCGTTATATCTTAATAGACATTGGCAATTAAAAAACTTAACAGTTTATTTCTTTAAAAATATCATCTTAAAAAATTAAAAAAAACTTCAAGGGTTAATACCAAATACCACCATCTTTTTTATCTATAACTGCATTTTATCAGAGACAAACACTACTAAGGATTACAATTGTTAGTCTTTCTGTCTCTTTTTGTTTGTTTTGTTTCTTTGTTAGTTTTTTGTCTCTGATAAAATGCAGTTATAGATAAAAAAATGACAGTGGTATTCAGTATTAACCCTTGAAGTTTTTTAATTTTTTAAGATGATTTTTTTAAAGAAATATAAAAAAAACACACCACAAGTAAATATATATATATATATATATATATATATATATTTGTTACTTATACAAGTTAACAGTTTATATTATTTAAAACAAAGTTTTTCTTTAAAATATAAAATTGCTATTTTTACTTACTTACAAAGATTTTAAGTAATTAATAAACATAAATATTAGCTAAATTATTAATAATTAAGTTATAAATGAAAAATAAAATATTTTACGTTTTACTTTCTTAAATGTAATAATGTAATTCCCACTTACCAGATACAGTTTTAATAAACACATGCTGTTCATTATTACTTTCACTGTTGTCATCATCTATTAAAATTCCGTGATAAATCTGACCAAAAGTTCCTGAAATTTTGAAAACATATTTTTTTATTTATAATAATTTTAATGAATTAAATTCAATAATAATCACATTTAAAATTTTATTTCAATTTTTACAATTTAATATAAAACAAAACGTTATCTGTATCTGATGTAAAATTAACTTCTGTATTTACAGAAATGTATGATACTTCTAAATTGGATATATGGGTGTTTAGTGCTTAAAATCATTACTTGATTGTGTTTATTAAGAAAAGTTTCTGTTTGAAGTCTAAAATATTTTTGTTTTTCAAAATATAAATTGCTTCCTTATGATTATTATTATATTTTGCTTTTGATATTGTTAAAAAATTCAAAAAGTAAAAACAAATAAAAAACGTTTCAAAATCTTCTTAAATATAATTTATTCTTTATTGCGAAAACAAGAAAATTTATCATCATTAATAACTAAATTTTATAATGTTACTTCATCAGTGCATTTCTTCAATTAAGATAAAATATCATTTTAAAATAATAAATTACAATTTTACAATTCTTTTTCAAATTTAACAGCAGCAACATTTTACTTCTGTCAGATAATTATTTCAAATAATTGAAATAAATATCTCTTTCTAAACAGGATTATAATTTAATTACTATTTTAAAAAATTGTATATTAATCAACATTTAAAATAACTTTGTTGTTTACAAACAAAATTATCGTAAAAGAAATTATTTGTTTTCTCAATAATAATGACTTTTCAAACAACATTAGAATTACTTAAATCATTAATTTATGTTTTTTTTCTTTTAAATGAACTCTAGTTATTTAAATATATATATTAAACAGTTTAAATTTGTCGTAAGCAAATTTTATGCTACACATTCAAAGGTGCTACTGTAATAAAAGTATTAATTTATAGGTTCCTGGATAAATACATAAATAACAAGACATGCAGAATACTTTTTAAATGACTATTTTATCATAAATTTTAATAATATTGTATGTACTTCACTATTGATATATTCTAAGCTAAAAGTTTCTAAATTGTATTAATTTGGCTAATTGGTCCTGAAAAGTTGTAGCTAAATTAAGATAACATAAAATATTTTTTACACAATTGAGTATTTTAATTATATTATTATTATTATTATTATTATTATTATATTACAAATTTAGTTTCTTTTTAAAATTATTATTTACTTTTGTATTCATTTTTAACAAATTAGGCAATGAAATTTATAGCCAAATTTTGAGTTGTTGCCATTTGGCCAAAAAAATAGTTGTTTAATCCCAAAATAGTTCAATCATAATAAATTAGTAAAATTTGACATGAATTTCAGAATTAAACATTTTCTTAGTTAATTTAACAGATTTAATTTTTATAAATATCATGGAACTATATATAAATGACTTTACTGTATACGGTGGTGTACTCTTTTCCCTTGGGTGGTGAGGACCAATTTGTGGAACTACAGAAAACAAAGAGAGAAAGAGGACCTGAGGCACGAGTGAAAGTGAGTGGAAACTTCTTTCAACTGATCCTCAGAGTAGACAAATGTGAAAGATGGTGCTCCATGTTTTCAAGAGCAGCTAGACTGGAGGAATAGGCTAGCCCGATAAGAACTTGACTTTTTCATAGCCACAATAAAAGGAGTGTTGACTAGGTATAAAGGAAGAACAACAAGCCATCAGTCTGAGCAAGTTCCACATGGCCTCCCACTGAAATTGTGAAAAGTTCCATACATCCTGGGTATTTCACTCTTTTCTATAATCTGTTTCACCATTTGTCACTCTCCCTGTTAACTTCCCTCTTCCCTTATTTTAAGTTAGTTTGTAAATACTAGTTACAGTCTTTCCTGGTACCATATATAGTATATGTTGCAATCAGTGCATATTTATGCCATTGTCTGCCACTGATTTCTGTTATAACTATGTTACCAGTGATTTTTGTTACCATTCTACAAGAGTTTCCCTTATACCACATTGACGAAATCATGAGTAAATTCCACAAAAGCACTTTCTGTGCTAGACTTCAAATCTGGGTATTTTCAGATTAAGCTCGATCCTTCTGTGTGGCATATGTATGCCTTTTCAACCCCTTTGGGGGAAATACCAAATGTGTCCCTAGCCCAAGTAGAGAAGAATAGTGGACAATTTTTCCAATATGTGATGGGACAATTTATTGGTATTAATTGCTTTGTGTTTCAGGATGATGTGGTTCTCTTCTCAAAATCTTCAGATGAGCAGCTTGTACTCCTGGATAGGGTCATTGAGATTTTCCACAGTACCAACTTAAAACTAAACCCAGAAAAGAGTAGATTTACAGTTAGGGAAGTGCGATATTTGGGGCATATTATTAGTTGTGAAGGAATTCTCCGAGACCCTGGCAAAGTGTGCACCAAACATGAAGTTGCACCTCCCCATAATATTAAAGGTGTATGTAGTTTTTTGGGGATGGTTGGTTTCTTTTGCACTTCATCCCTGGCTTTTCAGATATAGCCCTACTTTTAATCAATCTAAATAAAAAGGAAAGTATCTTTATGTGGAGTGACCAATGTCAAAGGACTTTTGAGGAATTGAAAGTATTGCTAACAAGCCCACCTTTGTTAAAACACCCAGATTTTGCAGCCCCATTTATATACTGATGCTTCAAATGATTGTGCTGGATCAGACAGGTAAAGAACAGAGTTTTCTCACGTAGGCTACTTCAGTAAAAAATTCAATGGGCTGAGCTGAATTATTCAACTATCAAGAAGGAATGCCTGGCGATCATATTGCCCTTCCGTCACTTTAAATCTATCATCCTGGGCCATAATGTAAAAGTCCATTCTGTTCATAAACCCTTAATATTCCTTAAAAACATGCGAAACTACATCAAATGTCTCACGTGCTGGTCTATGGAGCTATCAGACTATAATTTTAGTATTGTGAGGTCCTGAACAGGTCTGAACCATCACAAAATTGCAAAAATCAGTTAATTTGGAGAAAAATGTAATTGTTTAGAAAGGTTAAAAAAATGTTTGTAGTTGGACATCTTTTATTTATATTAAAACTGCAGTGCAGAATCATAAATCAGAATCATAGAAAGAATGTCATCCTATGATCAGTGGGAGATTGAATTCAGCTTCAATTTTGACCTCTTCCATGCTCCAGGTAGGAGTCCATTATGTTTAGTAATGAGGGATCAGCCATTCAGAAAGCGTGGATGAGGAAGATCACCCAATCGGAATGGCCAATCGAAAGATGGAAATTGATATAATTTTCAAAAATCAAGGACACATCACACTCAGTTAGTTAATGTTCCTAATAACCAAGACGCTGTTTGTCAACACACTAAATGAAGTTTTCCACCAATTGTGTGTTGAAACCACCTCTGCGTCGCCCGAAACAACTGTCGTCTCTTGTATGGATAACAACCAAGTCCCTGCAAACAGCCAACTCAAATCTTCCTCATCACCAGATGGAACTCATCATTTCTGCCACGGTACCCATCCATCATCTGCCATCCACCTCCAACTGCCAAAGGACTCCTCTTATCTATCAATTGATCATTGCATCTGAACACAACCTTGGATATGAACATTTGTATAGCATAAGTTCTCCTGAATTACAATAAATGGTTTTATGTTAGACACTTGTCATCAATGTCTCCTCTGCCACTACCCACATGCTGATAGACCCTAGACCATCACTGACGCGGAAGTGACTGATTTCTTCCTAATAGTCGGCAAACTGACAGTATAAACCATGTGAAGGGGAGAATGAACCTGGTGGCTGATGCATTGTACCGTCCCAAGCACCTTGAGACTATGGGAGAACCACGAGACAGCAATTTAAATGCTATTAATAAAACCCTTTGAAGAAGAATAGTCAAGTCTCAAGAGGAGGATGAATTCTTTTGTTTAATGAAGAAAAATCAGTTCAATCAAAGAAATGCATATGAAATTGGCACACTTTGGTCTACAATTGATGTAGACCAAAGTGTGCCAATTTAAATGGAGGTAAGTAGATGTGTGTGTGTGTGTGTGTGTGTATAAAAAAGTGGTTGACGATGTGATTAAAGTATTTCATTGCTCACCCCTCTTGGGCCACCTTAACATTGAGAAAACCCATGATCTGATAGATCGTTAGTACTACATAAAAGGCCTCCGAGCCCAAGTGAAGCGTATTGTCCGTTGTTGTAAAATATGTCAAAAATACAACCTCCACCATGGCCACGCACCACTTCATGAAACGTGAACTGTGGAATTCCCATTTCAGAAAATTGCAATTGATATTGTAGGCCCCTCCATGTATCCCCAAGTGACCATTCATCCATACAGTATTTACTATGATCAATGTATACAACCATTTTGCTGAAGCAACCCCATGAAGGACCAATCAGCACAGGTAATAGCTGAGCTATCTTTGACCATATAATATGCAGATATGGGTGCCCCAACATTATTATCTTGGACTGTGAGAATAGCTTCACGTCAGCTATTCCAAGATGCTTGCAATCACTTACAGATAAAAAATAATATTACCATGGCATACTGCCCCTGTTCAAACTCAGTTTGCAAGAAATTTAATAAAATGCTTTGCAATGTAATAGCTCACATATCTAAAGGAAATAATAGGAAATGGGATTTATTCATCTCACCAGCACTCCTCTTCATGTACAATAATGCAACCCATACCTCAACTTTATGGCTTTGACCCATACTTCCCAGTTGCCTTTTTGTCAGATCAATGAAATGACAATCAAATTAAGCAACAAACAGCAGACTTAAGGATCAGGCTAAAAACGATCCAGGAGGCTGCATATAAGTTGGGAAGATGGAGAAATCTGAATACCAAAGCCAGATTTACTGTAACCAAAAAATCAACACTTAGGTAGAAGGGCAAAGAGTTTGGCTCCGTAAGAGGAGAAGTAAGAACTTTGGAAAATTATCTGTGAAATATTTAGGGCCATAAAAGCAAATTTTTGTCAAATTTGGAGTCTGAACTTTAAAGCATTCCTAGTTAGAGTCATTCAAAGTATGAGGTACCACTGTATTTGCATATACAGTAAAGTCATGATAAGTCAAAACTGCAGAAGACTAAAACAAACTTTGAATTATTGTTAGTGCAATTTATCAAATGTGAAAAATTTCCTATGATACAGAACAAAACACAACTATATACAGTATACTGTAAACAAGAACAAAGGTTTATCAATCAGGCTGAAAACATTTGTTTTAATTAAATTTAATTGCTGGAAAAGTATGTAAGGTGTGTTCAGTATCTTTATAAACTTCAATTGTTCTTAGCTGACCTAGTTTAGAAAACATAGAAACCTTTCCATTATTCAAATGGCTTAATAACCTGAAGCAGATTTCTAAAAAGGCTGAAAACATTTGTTTTTTGCATTCTTTTAATCAACTGACTGCTGGAAAAGTAAGAAACGTGTGTCGCAATTAGTTGTATATTATTCCAGCTTTTATGTGATATATTTAAGTTACACTTAACAACTGAAGTGTACAAAATGTGAAACACTTATCAGATATTTAAAAATATATATGATTATTTTTTATATACTTAAAAATTTTCAAACGTTTTTAAAAGAAATAATTTACTTATTCTTGCAGTGCAAGTACAGTATAGCTATGAATAAAAATATTATTATATTTTTATATGTTTTAGAGGAAAATGATACTTTCATTTACAATTTATATAATTAATTTTGGAAACATTAAATTATTCTATGTTTTTAGACGTTAGATTAAAGCATATCGAAAACTAAAAATCATATTTGCAACATTACTGAAATTTTGAAAATTCTAATAAAAGAAAGAAAAATTAATTATTAATTACAATTATATGTTCATATCTTATTGATAAAAAATTATTATTTGTGTTCAGTTTAAAAGCATCTGAGTTTACTTTTGGATTGAAATTTAAAAACATTGTAGATCTATATTCCCACTGTCATCTGTCAATTTTTCCTTAATCTCTAGAATAAAGTTATATAGATGAAATCTGAGACCAGATAAGGAAACTTTAGGGGCAGGAGGCTCCAATTAAACTACACTCACTGCCAAAAGTTAAGCACGGAGCAGAAAATGTTTATGTCCGGAAAGCAATCTGCATTTGAGAGGCTGCAATTCACTGCAGAGGTAGGTGGAAGTATGCAAATATGTTACGTTACTATCAATCATGGTTACGTGTCACAAAATATGCAAAAGATGCAGTCATATAAGAAGCCAGCCTTCTGAAGTGTGAGAGGAGTTGCATGTAAGTGCCGAGAAAAAGTGTGGAGAACTGTTGTACAATTAGTGTGCATGACTGATGTGTTTTTATGACTTCCAGAATACGAATGACAGACAGTGAGTGCTGGTGGTGTGTGGGATGCCTTGAAGCAGGACAATCAATCACAGATGTTGCTCTTTTCTTTGGCATTCATCATTCCGTCATTTCACGGTTATGGAAACAATTCCAAACAAGCCAAACAGTAGTCTGAAGACCTGTGGCCGGTCGCCCAAGAGTTACGATCCCTGCAGAAGATCACTATATTGCTGTTGTAGCCAAGCAGAATCAAAGAGCAACCTCTACACATGTGACATCAATGGTTGCAGCAGCCATTGGTAAAACGATATCTGCTGCTACTGTGCGCCGAAGGCTACACATGAACGGACTGTACGTCTGGGTACCATGAATTTGTGTTCCACTATCCGTCCAATCCAGAGGCACACGATTAAAGTGGTGTCTGCAACATGTGAATTGGACTGTGTCTGATTGGGGCAACGTTATGTTCATGGATGAGTTGCAATTTTCCCTGGAGCCAGATTACAAACATGTAAGAGTATGGAAAGAAAAAGGCACATGCAATTGACCCCAGAACATCATCGAGCATCATGCATTCTGAGGTGGAAGCATTATGGTGTGGCAGGCATTTCTTTGGGATATCGCACCGACTTGCACATCAATCGAGGGGGTTCTGTAATGGCTGTCCGGTATCGGGATGTAGTCCTCAAACCCATTGTGAAATTGTTTGCTGCAGCAGTTGGTCCTGCTTTTGTTTTAATGGATGATAATGCATGACCCCGTAGAGCTGCTCTCGTCGACGACTGCCTCGAGAGTGAGGGAATCGCGCGTATGGATTGGCTGGCGTATTCACCAGACCTCAATCCCATTGAGAATCTTTGGGATACCCTCGGCCGTGCTGTGTGTGCACGTTTTCCCCCTGCCACTCTCACTGAGTTGCAAACTGCTCTACAGGAGGAATGACACTTATTTGATTCTGGAGTGGTTGATCACCTTATGGAAAGCATGGTTACATGCTGTGAACTTTGTGTAAGGATAAGGGGTGACCATTTACCTTATTGATGTCAGTTTTGTTTGTTTGTTTGTTTGTTTTGGATTTAAACATCGTTTTGTTAATGATTCCAATATGATTTCATCTTATACTTTATCTTATACATCTTATATTGAAAATTCAATATTATTTTCATTTTTCTATGTAATTCTTTGTGCTGTTTCATGCACAAACATATTTGCTACTATCCTGCCGCATTTCGTGCCAATCACAGCTGTATTTGTCTATTTTTTCGCAGTTTATCGCTTTGTGCTTAACTTTTGGCAGTGAGTGTACATACAAACTTCTGATGCAAACTGGAAGTCACATTATTTCAATTAAAAACTTTTCCTCTGGAAGCAATTAATAAATGATCAGCATAACTCTGTTGTTAAAGAAAAAGTATTAAGTATAGGGGCAAGACACTACAGAACTATCAATAATTTGAGCTGGTAAGCATATATTTTAAATGAAATAAATAAAAAATTGGAGCCCGGCATTGTGATGATGTCAAAAAATAATTGCTCATTTTTGAACAAGTTTTTAAATTGGAACAAAAATGGCATTAGGCAATTAGAACATAAGTTTAAAAATAAAGAATTAGATTGAAAATATGTGTAACAGTGTTGCACAGAGAACAAGAACAGCGTTAGTCATTTAACTTAGAGTATTAAAGTTTTGTGTTATGTTATAAACGGCTAATGCCATTCTTGTTCTCTGTGCAGTAAGGTGCATGTGCGACACTGTTACGTGTATTTTAAATCTAATTCTTTATTTTAAACTTATGTTCTAAGTGGCTAATGCCATTTTTGTTCCAATTTAAAAACTTGTTCGAAAATCTATTTGATTCCGGTTCTATCTGAAGACAACATTTATAAATACATCAAAAGCGCTCACAGGATATTAAAACATTTCTTAAAATGTTCTTTAATGCCTTTTTATGTGAATTTTTCTCTTAAATCAATTGTTCATTTTCAATTAAAAATGCAAACAACTCTGTAAATATTGTAATTTGAATAAAATTTAAATTGCAAAATTCCATTATAAACTAAACTATTTTATAATTTTTTTTTTATTAAGTAGATTTTAAAATATCAAAAATTACCTTCTTGGAGTTTTTCTTTTAAACCAAGTTTTGACTTTTCTATTGATATTTCACTGATTTGTTCAGTCAATTCAGAAGCTCTGAAATCATTCACCTGAACTGGAGGATTGGTAGAAACTGGAGTTAAACGGCGAAAACTAGAATAACCTGCAAGATAAAATTTTGATACCTGAATTTAAAATTTTACAGTTAATACAAAACTAATAAAAAGTATATCTTCTAAGATACAAGATATCAATTTGGAAGCTTCTGCCTTAGTTTTTTTTCTCTCTCTTCCTTTTCTTTTTTGTTTTTCACTTCCCTGTTGACTGCAACTTTTTTACTACAAGGCACTATAGGCTGCTCTTCTTCCATTCTGGTTCTTGTGAGTGGAATAAATTTTAGATTTTATCTTTATTGCTGAGACACCAGACCAGTTAGACGTTAGGAGTACAACTATCTCAAATAACTTAGCAATATAAAATCCCAAGATTATGCAAAAATTATTTAGACTAATGCTTCTCAATTTTTTTAGCACCAATGCTCCTTAAATATAATTTTAAAATTTCACTTTCCTTTGAATTTATAATTAGTTTACTATATAGCCATATTCATATACAGATGAACTCATTTATACATTTTTCAAGGATACTGAGAAAAATATCATAGAAGTAGAAAAAAAATGTGTAAGTGAAAGTACTTTTTCTTTGCTTTCAGAGCAAATATAGTTTTTGCAAAGTACAGTGCAGCACACTATACAAGTGAATTTGTATGTGTAATTTTTAAGTTTCAATTTACTATATGTATAATACATTTGAACAATATATACATACTTTTATACCTGATCAACTCTAGCATCTCAATTGGTTCATATCCCTTATGAAGTCCACGTATCTCTCAGGTATTTTCTAGATTACAAAGAGGTCATCTACATAACAAAATATCATTAGAATGTCAGGTTTGTAGCAATTCATTATGCAATCAGGATTCAATCAAGTCAGCAGGAATGAAGTAAATTACTTAGATATCTCAATTCACATAAAATAAGATGCCTTCAAAATACTTGATATAGAAAGCCCACAGTAACTTCAATGTAATGTACTGTACATCCATTTCCATGCATTTTAAATACAATGTAGTAGCTATTAAAACCCTCCTCTAAAAGACCAAAGAATACTCATCCAATTTAGAAAGTTACCATAAGAAGATTAATATTATTAGAAATATCACTGAAGCACATGGATTCCCAACTGCGCTGATACACATCCTAAGACAAAAAAGGGCAAACCCATAAAGAAAAGTAGAGAGTTGTCTGAAAGACAGACTATCAAACTGATGGAAATGTCAAATCAAAGTATTAAGAATAGTTATAGTTGGTGTTATAGCGAGAAGACCTAGTGTATGACAAAACAAAACCCAAAAGAACAATAAGAGAGAGATCAAACCAGTGGTGTTTATAGCATACCAGTTGTTTATAGCTTATCTCCAGAGTACAAAGACACAGGAGTACCAAATAAATAGGTGCTGTCAGACAGGCTAAGAAAGCATGTGGAGGGCATTCACAAGGAGAAAAACACATAGTGTTAACAGAAGAAATGACTGTGAATAAAAAAGGCTCCAGTTAGGTGGGAGGGAGCAACAGGTTATCATGCCTGGCTTTAAAATCAATAATATATGAATGACAGCACTGACAATAGCCAGGTGCACAACACTGATTTGAACAAAAAACAAGAAGGAAACCACCTATGTGAGGTCAGCCGATTAGGGTGAGGTGTTCGACAGCCGAGTGGTTCGTTCTGTCGTGTGGGCGCAGACTGACTGCCTGAGACAGGTTTACCATGTAACCGTTTATTAAACATAGAAATTTTCCTTACAAATTACTTGTTAGACGAGGTAGCACCCTAAAGCGCACGGATAAAGTTCGAAATAAAGTTCGTAAAAGTCGGTTTTCGTCGCTCGTGGATGGACGCTGTCGGTGAAACACTCGGTGGGCCCCAGGGCGTTGATTACGGCTTTCGGCGGCTTCTCGCGGACGATCCGACGAATCTGTCGATTGCTAGCANTATTTATAATAATTTTAATGAATTAAATTCAATAATAATCACATTTAAAATTTTATTTCAATTTTTACAATTTAATATAAAACAAAACGTTATCTGTATCTGATGTAAAATTAACTTCTGTATTTACAGAAATGTATGATACTTCTAAATTGGATATATGGGTGTTTAGTGCTTAAAATCATTACTTGATTGTGTTTATTAAGAAAAGTTTCTGTTTGAAGTCTAAAATATTTTTGTTTTTCAAAATATAAATTGCTTCCTTATGATTATTATTATATTTTGCTTTTGATATTGTTAAAAAATTCAAAAAGTAAAAACAAATAAAAAACGTTTCAAAATCTTCTTAAATATAATTTATTCTTTATTGCGAAAACAAGAAAATTTATCATCATTAATAACTAAATTTTATAATGTTACTTCATCAGTGCATTTCTTCAATTAAGATAAAATATCATTTTAAAATAATAAATTACAATTTTACAATTCTTTTTCAAATTTAACAGCAGCAACATTTTACTTCTGTCAGATAATTATTTCAAATAATTGAAATAAATATCTCTTTCTAAACAGGATTATAATTTAATTACTATTTTAAAAAATTGTATATTAATCAACATTTAAAATAACTTTGTTGTTTACAAACAAAATTATCGTAAAAGAAATTATTTGTTTTCTCAATAATAATGACTTTTCAAACAACATTAGAATTACTTAAATCATTAATTTATGTTTTTTTTCTTTTAAATGAACTCTAGTTATTTAAATATATATATTAAACAGTTTAAATTTGTCGTAAGCAAATTTTATGCTACACATTCAAAGGTGCTACTGTAATAAAAGTATTAATTTATAGGTTCCTGGATAAATACATAAATAACAAGACATGCAGAATACTTTTTAAATGACTATTTTATCATAAATTTTAATAATATTGTATGTACTTCACTATTGATATATTCTAAGCTAAAAGTTTCTAAATTGTATTAATTTGGCTAATTGGTCCTGAAAAGTTGTAGCTAAATTAAGATAACATAAAATATTTTTTACACAATTGAGTATTTTAATTATATTATTATTATTATTATTATTATTATTATATTACAAATTTAGTTTCTTTTTAAAATTATTATTTACTTTTGTATTCATTTTTAACAAATTAGGCAATGAAATTTATAGCCAAATTTTGAGTTGTTGCCATTTGGCCAAAAAAATAGTTGTTTAATCCCAAAATAGTTCAATCATAATAAATTAGTAAAATTTGACATGAATTTCAGAATTAAACATTTTCTTAGTTAATTTAACAGATTTAATTTTTATAAATATCATGGAACTATATATAAATGACTTTACTGTATACGGTGGTGTACTCTTTTCCCTTGGGTGGTGAGGACCAATTTGTGGAACTACAGAAAACAAAGAGAGAAAGAGGACCTGAGGCACGAGTGAAAGTGAGTGGAAACTTCTTTCAACTGATCCTCAGAGTAGACAAATGTGAAAGATGGTGCTCCATGTTTTCAAGAGCAGCTAGACTGGAGGAATAGGCTAGCCCGATAAGAACTTGACTTTTTCATAGCCACAATAAAAGGAGTGTTGACTAGGTATAAAGGAAGAACAACAAGCCATCAGTCTGAGCAAGTTCCACATGGCCTCCCACTGAAATTGTGAAAAGTTCCATACATCCTGGGTATTTCACTCTTTTCTATAATCTGTTTCACCATTTGTCACTCTCCCTGTTAACTTCCCTCTTCCCTTATTTTAAGTTAGTTTGTAAATACTAGTTACAGTCTTTCCTGGTACCATATATAGTATATGTTGCAATCAGTGCATATTTATGCCATTGTCTGCCACTGATTTCTGTTATAACTATGTTACCAGTGATTTTTGTTACCATTCTACAAGAGTTTCCCTTATACCACATTGACGAAATCATGAGTAAATTCCACAAAAGCACTTTCTGTGCTAGACTTCAAATCTGGGTATTTTCAGATTAAGCTCGATCCTTCTGTGTGGCATATGTATGCCTTTTCAACCCCTTTGGGGGAAATACCAAATGTGTCCCTAGCCCAAGTAGAGAAGAATAGTGGACAATTTTTCCAATATGTGATGGGACAATTTATTGGTATTAATTGCTTTGTGTTTCAGGATGATGTGGTTCTCTTCTCAAAATCTTCAGATGAGCAGCTTGTACTCCTGGATAGGGTCATTGAGATTTTCCACAGTACCAACTTAAAACTAAACCCAGAAAAGAGTAGATTTACAGTTAGGGAAGTGCGATATTTGGGGCATATTATTAGTTGTGAAGGAATTCTCCGAGACCCTGGCAAAGTGTGCACCAAACATGAAGTTGCACCTCCCCATAATATTAAAGGTGTATGTAGTTTTTTGGGGATGGTTGGTTTCTTTTGCACTTCATCCCTGGCTTTTCAGATATAGCCCTACTTTTAATCAATCTAAATAAAAAGGAAAGTATCTTTATGTGGAGTGACCAATGTCAAAGGACTTTTGAGGAATTGAAAGTATTGCTAACAAGCCCACCTTTGTTAAAACACCCAGATTTTGCAGCCCCATTTATATACTGATGCTTCAAATGATTGTGCTGGATCAGACAGGTAAAGAACAGAGTTTTCTCACGTAGGCTACTTCAGTAAAAAATTCAATGGGCTGAGCTGAATTATTCAACTATCAAGAAGGAATGCCTGGCGATCATATTGCCCTTCCGTCACTTTAAATCTATCATCCTGGGCCATAATGTAAAAGTCCATTCTGTTCATAAACCCTTAATATTCCTTAAAAACATGCGAAACTACATCAAATGTCTCACGTGCTGGTCTATGGAGCTATCAGACTATAATTTTAGTATTGTGAGGTCCTGAACAGGTCTGAACCATCACAAAATTGCAAAAATCAGTTAATTTGGAGAAAAATGTAATTGTTTAGAAAGGTTAAAAAAATGTTTGTAGTTGGACATCTTTTATTTATATTAAAACTGCAGTGCAGAATCATAAATCAGAATCATAGAAAGAATGTCATCCTATGATCAGTGGGAGATTGAATTCAGCTTCAATTTTGACCTCTTCCATGCTCCAGGTAGGAGTCCATTATGTTTAGTAATGAGGGATCAGCCATTCAGAAAGCGTGGATGAGGAAGATCACCCAATCGGAATGGCCAATCGAAAGATGGAAATTGATATAATTTTCAAAAATCAAGGACACATCACACTCAGTTAGTTAATGTTCCTAATAACCAAGACGCTGTTTGTCAACACACTAAATGAAGTTTTCCACCAATTGTGTGTTGAAACCACCTCTGCGTCGCCCGAAACAACTGTCGTCTCTTGTATGGATAACGACCAAGTCCCTGCAAACAGCCAACTCAAATCTTCCTCATCACCAGATGGAACTCATCATTTCTGCCACGGTACCCATCCATCATCTGCCATCCACCTCCAACTGCCAAAGGACTCCTCTTATCTATCAATTGATCATTGCATCTGAACACAACCTTGGATATGAACATTTGTATAGCATAAGTTCTCCTGAATTACAATAAATGGTTTTATGTTAGACACTTGTCATCAATGTCTCCTCTGCCACTACCCACATGCTGATAGACCCTAGACCATCACTGACGCGGAAGTGACTGATTTCTTCCTAATAGTCGGCAAACTGACAGTATAAACCATGTGAAGGGGAGAATGAACCTGGTGGCTGATGCATTGTACCGTCCCAAGCACCTTGAGACTATGGGAGAACCACGAGACAGCAATTTAAATGCTATTAATAAAACCCTTTGAAGAAGAATAGTCAAGTCTCAAGAGGAGGATGAATTCTTTTGTTTAATGAAGAAAAATCAGTTCAATCAAAGAAATGCATATGAAATTGGCACACTTTGGTCTACAATTGATGTAGACCAAAGTGTGCCAATTTAAATGGAGGTAAGTAGATGTGTGTGTGTGTGTGTGTGTGTATAAAAAAGTGGTTGACGATGTGATTAAAGTATTTCATTGCTCACCCCTCTTGGGCCACCTTAACATTGAGAAAACCCATGATCTGATAGATCGTTAGTACTACATAAAAGGCCTCCGAGCCCAAGTGAAGCGTATTGTCCGTTGTTGTAAAATATGTCAAAAATACAACCTCCACCATGGCCACGCACCACTTCATGAAACGTGAACTGTGGAATTCCCATTTCAGAAAATTGCAATTGATATTGTAGGCCCCTCCATGTATCCCCAAGTGACCATTCATCCATACAGTATTTACTATGATCAATGTATACAACCATTTTGCTGAAGCAACCCCATGAAGGACCAATCAGCACAGGTAATAGCTGAGCTATCTTTGACCATATAATATGCAGATATGGGTGCCCCAACATTATTATCTTGGACTGTGAGAATAGCTTCACGTCAGCTATTCCAAGATGCTTGCAATCACTTACAGATAAAACATAATATTACCATGGCATACTGCCCCTGTTCAAACTCAGTTTGCAAGAAATTTAATAAAATGCTTTGCAATGTAATAGCTCACATATCTAAAGGAAATAATAGGAAATGGGATTTATTCATCTCACCAGCACTCCTCTTCATGTACAATAATGCAACCCATACCTCAACTTTATGGCTTTGACCCATACTTCCCAGTTGCCTTTTTGTCAGATCAATGAAATGACAATCAAATTAAGCAACAAACAGCAGACTTAAGGATCAGGCTAAAAACGATCCAGGAGGCTGCATATAAGTTGGGAAGATGGAGAAATCTGAATACCAAAGCCAGATTTACTGTAACCAAAAAATCAACACTTAGGTAGAAGGGCAAAGAGTTTGGCTCCGTAAGAGGAGAAGTAAGAACTTTGGAAAATTATCTGTGAAATATTTAGGGCCATAAAAGCAAATTTTTGTCAAATTTGGAGTCTGAACTTTAAAGCATTCCTAGTTAGAGTCATTCAAAGTATGAGGTACCACTGTATTTGCATATACAGTAAAGTCATGATAAGTCAAAACTGCAGAAGACTAAAACAAACTTTGAATTATTGTTAGTGCAATTTATCAAATGTGAAAAATTTCCTATGATACAGAACAAAACACAACTATATACAGTATACTGTAAACAAGAACAAAGGTTTATCAATCAGGCTGAAAACATTTGTTTTAATTAAATTTAATTGCTGGAAAAGTATGTAAGGTGTGTTCAGTATCTTTATAAACTTCAATTGTTCTTAGCTGACCTAGTTTAGAAAACATAGAAACCTTTCCATTATTCAAATGGCTTAATAACCTGAAGCAGATTTCTAAAAAGGCTGAAAACATTTGTTTTTTGCATTCTTTTAATCAACTGACTGCTGGAAAAGTAAGAAACGTGTGTCGCAATTAGTTGTATATTATTCCAGCTTTTATGTGATATATTTAAGTTACACTTAACAACTGAAGTGTACAAAATGTGAAACACTTATCAGATATTTAAAAATATATATGATTATTTTTTATATACTTAAAAATTTTCAAACGTTTTTAAAAGAAATAATTTACTTATTCTTGCAGTGCAAGTACAGTATAGCTATGAATAAAAATATTATTATATTTTTATANACCAAAAACTATGAACCAAGAACCTTCGTCTCTTGAGTCGCACAAATTTATAGATTTTTTTACAGCAGTCGCCTCTCCATTGGTCTCTCATTGTCACCTGGTGACAATTCGAAACCTAATGGAGGGCGCGGGAGAGGTTAACATAGCGACTGAATATGATCCTCTCTCTCGTCGCGTTTTCCTCGAATTTCTCCGTTTCCATTGTTTAGCCTTTTATGAAAAAAAAACAATTGCATTGTTCAATCGAGACACCTAATCCATTTCCTTATCATCTGAAAAGGATCTCTTTATTTTCAATCGAACCCACAATTCGGACCTCTCAGTCGACCCCTGTTCGGGTCCTCACACCTAGATACCTGGGTTTGGCTCCTAAAAATTATAAACCAGAAAAAATGACATAAGAAGGTCAAAATGAGATCAAGAAACCTGCCACCACAGCCAGATCCAGAGCTAAAACAATTGAACTTGAAGGTGAACACTTGTGAGTTGATCACGCATGCTGAAGTTTAAAAAATATTCCATGACTGAATTCATTACAGTGTTCGAAAAATGAATGAACGAATGATCTGATGATAAGGTGAACCCACCTAAAAAAGTATTTAATCAAATTCAAAAGAACTAATGAACTTCCTATCTACCACTGGAGGAAATATAATTCTCTCTACTTGAACATAAACCTTCTAACTCCCCAGTATTACTCATTAATATCTCTAAAGCATGGAAATTTTGTTATGAAGAAACACCCCACACATAATTGAGTGCAATGTCGTTTATTACAAGCGCAATTTACGCAAGCTTTAATGTCATCGAGAAAGAACGTGGTGTTCTATATTTTTGATATAAACGTTGACATTCTAGGATTTGAATCGCATTTAATCCATTACTGTTCGATTTTGCAATATTTGAATTTATTAAAACGGTAGCCTGAAGAAGACCCTGGTAGGGTCGAAAACGTTTGCCAAAAAGAGTAATACTGGGGAGTTAGAAGGTTTATGTTCAAGTAGAGAGAATTCAAAAGAACTGTTAACAACTTACACCAGTCAATTCAGGATGACTAACACCAGTCAGTTCTCCAAAAGAAAAACTGACTGGTGTCAGTCATCCTGAATTATACAGCAGACTCATCCAGCTACAGTATATTAAGGCACCACACAACATCACCAAAAAATACAGAGTATATTATTATCATTCAAGATGAAAAGCCACATAAAAGTGAATGGCATAAACACGAATAGAACATAAAATTCAATACTAAGACTAAAAGATTGAAATTTGAATTCCAAATAACAATTCTGTACATGTTTTAAATATAAATACATATCAAGGATGTCTAGCTAACTGTTCTTCAGGAATTGCCATATATGGAAGCAAAATATGGAAAAGATCTATATATTTATGCTGGAAATAGCAAAAGTTGCCAACATTACGTTGCATATATACAGATACAGCCTGTGAATATTTTTATGACAGTGGTATATCCAAGATTTTGAGAACATGGGTGCTGGTCAAGGCAGATTCAAAGGGACCAAGACTTGTGCTCTTGCCATTTTTCAGAGAATGCTACTCAATTATCTTGGAGTTAAACCTCAGTTATCTAACTTTTACATCATTCTTTTTTTTCATTGGCTTTTTAAAATTGTTAAATGGATGATGAAAAATGGATAATGGATAATTTTGAATTGAAAAACTGATTATAAATTATACAAATTACAGTATGATTCCAAAAGCAGGTAAGTATAGATAGAAAATAACTGCATTTTTATTTTCACTCGAAATTATCAAAATTACAATTATTTTGAATTCATATGTGATTATTTTTAGTCTATACTCCACTCCACACAGATTAAAAAAAATATATTTTTTTAATATTTCTAAGATTACTTTCTGCTATTGAAGTGCACTTATTTTTATTTTTGAAGTAACAAAACTAATTGCTTTGGTATTGTGGTTGTACGCCATATTTTTGTATAACGTATTTGTATATATATATATATATATATATTTCATTTCCCCTTCTTTCTCTGTCCTTTGTTTCCTTGTCCTCTCCTTTCTGGAAACCTCTCTGTGGGTGGCAACTACATGATTGAAAAACAAAAGGAGTGGTTAGCCCAGAGGCGCTAAAAGGAAGATACAGGGGTTACTTTTGGCATAGACATTGAGCTGTGAGGACGTATTTCGTGGATATCGTCAAGTAGATCTTGCATCACCAAGAAGAGAAAAAGAACGAGTAGGTCTAAGAGCAGACACGAGAGAAGAACCCTAGAAGTATGCTAACGTGAGAACCCCTCCAGAAGTTTATTGGGAAACCCGAAGAGAGAAAGGAAAAGTTTGAAGTCTATGGTCATCGGACTTCATGTCATCCAGCAGAGAGATCTAAGATACAACTTCGATCATAAGGTTACTAGATAAGTTGGGTACCCATTCATGTTCGGTCCTATCCTATCAAATACTCCTTCTATCCTTCCCTATAAAATAAGTAGTTTCCGAATAATTAATTGTAAGTTTTTCGTGCTTAATTTTGTAACACTGCGTATTTTTGAAAAGCTGTTCCTTTGTCGCGAGAATCCGGTTAACGTTCCTGTTTGCGTTAATATTCAAGACATTTTGTTCAAGCAGTTGTCGGAATCCAAACGAAATCCTGTAAAATTATCGAATACTGGTGAAAAATTAAAGAATTTCCTTTGTCTTATCATTCTCTTTGTTAGACTCATTTTTCACCACCTGCTTATACCTTAGTATCAAGAAGGTTCAATAGCACCATAAGCTCTCCTGGATATGTCCATCTTGTGAAACATTAAATAACCCATAGTATGTTTAATTTATTTATAGTTTCATGTGACAAAAGTAATTTTTTAAATAATGAATTTTATTAATATTTCACTTTCCTACAAAACTTTTTCAAATAACTGAATGTTTAATAATTAAAAAATATATTATTGTATGAAACCTCAAGAGCTACCTAAGATGCTTTGAACTGCACATAGCTTACAAGCTCTATTGTGGATATTACTGAGATGTACATTGTTTATATATCTAACTACAAAACAAATAAAGTCAAATAGACTAATTACAGTTTTAAAAAAATCTGGTAATATTTGACTTGGTTTGAATTCATTTTACTTTTAATTCCCAAAAATTTTATTTTTTGGAAATTAAGAACAAAATGAATTCAAACTGTAAAGAAATTAAAATTTTTGAAAATCTAAGAAATCATTAAATGAGAAAAAATAAAAAACATATATATTACTATGTACTTTCTATTTCTTTATCTTTATATAAAAAAACTCAACCTTTGACAATTCAGAGAAATAAATTAATCATAAATGAAGTAAATTATAACTTACTGCCTGTAGCACTAGCATTATTAGGAGTGTCAACACGTAAAAATGTTTGGCCTTGTGTTGATAATCCAGGAGAGCTTCGTCCATAGCTACAGAAAAGAAAAGAAAAATAGTATATAAAAATACATGAAAACATTTAAATACATAAAACATTTAAGTTTTAAAAAATAATTATCTAATAATCTTTTTCTGAATATTTAATTTAAAAAAATAATAATTTATAAAAATGTATCCTAATTCAATCTGATCATATGACAAACTCATCATATAAACCAACTTAGAAATTTGGAGGTGTTAGAAATTTTTAAAGCAGACTGCCAGGGCTTTTGATCAATTTTAAAGAAGAAAAACAAATCTCAAAGGCATGGTAAGCTATGTATGACTGGATGTTATAACAAATAATGCAGGAGCACATTTTATAAAAATTCATAAAAAGAAAACATACAATATTCAAATACAAATGCAAAATAGAACACCATCAACATCATAAAGAATTGTTTTTCAAAAAGATCTACCTCAGGAAGATCCTGGATGTGGACTGAAAACATTAGTAACATGATAACTTTCAAAACTATGTGCAAAGCACAATAAGGTTGGTATGTTTTGTTTATAATTAATACTTTGTTTAGAAGATTGTTTTATTGCATATGCTATAGTCAAAGCATTAAAGTGGAAGCATTTCTTAGTTGGCCATCATTTTACACTAATTACTGACCAGTGTTCTGCAGTTTTCATATTTTCTTCTAACACTAACAGTAAAATTAAGAATTACAAGATTTTAAGGTGGAGATTAGAACTATCATGCTACAGATTTGATACTGTGTACCCTATCCAGGCAGTCAAAACACTGGCTGATACTCTCTCAAGAATTTGCTGATTGATCTCAAATTTGGATAGTCTGTCTGCTCTCCATCCATAACTATCTCTGTCATCCAGAAATAACCCATTTCTATCACTAGATGAAAAGTAGGCTTCTGTAGAAGATACATTGAAATTAATTGCTTCTTATCCCATCAGTGTAAAAATAAAACCAAAATTTTTTTATCTCTTCAAGCCATCTCATTAAAGTTATGGCTCCTTTTGAATGATCAGACATTGACTTTAAGGATTTTCCTCCTTCTAAGTCAAAGAATTGCTGCCTCTTCACAATAGTAGACAAACATTTATGGTTCCCAATTGCTTTTCCATGCCGTGACATCAGTAGTGATACTGTATTAAGTGCTTCCATCAGTTGTTTTTAATCTTTGGAATTCCTTCATATATACATTTGGATAGAGGAGCTGCTTTCTTATCCCATAAACTTCATTCCTTTCTTACCCTTATTGGTGTTGCATCTAATTTTTCTATTACATATAAATGTCAGGGCAATGGTCTCATTGAGTATTATAATGATATTATTTGAAAGCACTAAGCTCAGTTAATCTGAGTATTGACCAATGGGAAGATGTGCTTTGCAACACTTTAATGCCATTCTATGCACTGAAACTAATTCTACAACTCACAAGAAATTTTTCAAACATCCCAGAAAAACAGGAACGGTTATTTACTTTTCCACTTGGCTACTATCTCCAGGTCCCATTTTATTATGTTCATTCATATAACTATACCAATAAATAATTCCCTATAGTTAAGGAAGTCCAGTTATTGGACACTAACTCAGATATGGCTACATGCAATATCCTGATAGATGAACATCAACATAACAATTTCCCTACAGCTAATCTCCCCAAGAGGTAAGTCTTTGCCCAAAGCACCAAGAGAAGACACAATTCTTCCTTACACTTCAGCCCTGGTTCCTGAACAGACAGTCCTCAGATGTTCCTGCAGCATCTCCTTCAATATATCCAAAAACTGGATTTGTATAAATATATCACTCATAAAACCAACACCAGCACGTAACAAGAGAAAAGAAAAATTTTCAAATGTTTTTGTCTATATGAAATAGACATTCTCAGGTATATGCGATAGCGAACAAATGGCTAACAAAAATAGAATGTTTTTTAAAAGTTCAAACTGATTACGTGATTCAAATATATTATTAAAATTTATATGNGATAGCGAACAAATGGCTAACAAAAATAGAATGTTTTTTAAAAGTTCAAACTGATTACGTGATTCAAATATATTATATTAAAATTTATATGTTCAGGATATTTAAAATATACATATTTTGAAATTTTATCCCAAACATATATTGAATATTTTGAAATATTAATAGAATGTTTTTTAAAGTTCGAACTTTTAAAAAACATTCTATTTTTGTTAACTATTTGTTTGATATTGTATATACCCAGGAATGTTTATTTCACATAGATGAAAACATTTGTAAATTTTTCCATTTTTCTTGTTATGTGCTGGTATTGATTTTATGAGCATCTCCTTCAGTTAGTGAAAGTGACTTGCATTCCCTTCAAGCTGAAGATAAAGAAGATACTTCCTCAACTCCAACTGAAGTAAACAGGTCACCTAATAGTGCCATAAGCCTTTATATTTGAAGGATTAAATTGTGTAATGTTAGCAGGAGAGAGTGTAATAATATATCACAGTATTGCAAACACTGTTTCCTCTGCATTTTGAGTTGTAACTGCAATGTTTGAACTGGCAGCCACCATGTTCTTGTAGTATATTTTTAGACATGAATTAAAACCTTTTGTTAAGGTCACATCTCTTCGTATATGACAACTAATGCTATTTTAATCTATAACAGAAACCATGTAATATATGGTATGTTACAAGAATTAGATATAACAACAGCTCAAAACCCAATTTAATTAATTAAAGCCAAACAATCTGCCAAACTATCAGGCTATTTTCAGGCTATGTTAATAATTAGTTACCAATTAACTAGATATAACTGCAAAATAAAATGCCACTATTGTAATGAATAGAAATCATTATCAATTTAATCATATCTGATGCTGTTCATTCTACAATTGGATTTTGAAACCAAACATCTATTGTTCAAAACTTAATTTTTAGATAATCTCAAAATATTACACACAAAAAAATACATACTTAATTTAACTCTCTACAAATTTACTCAAACACCTCTTTAAATGTTTTATCAAATTTTCATGAATATTAAACACAGATAATCTGTGGGTTAAAGACAATCTTAAGGAGGTGCATGTTATACTGAAATTTTAAATTCCAATCATGGATTTTCACCTGTAGGGGTAATGGCTGCTCCTGTATAGAGCTGTGCTGAACACAAGAGTCTAGCTCTCTGGTAAACATTAGTTCTAAATTATGCCACTATGGTGAACAGTTCCAATCATGGCAACTGGATTTGTCTTTGTTTCAGTGTTTTGTCGTCTTTGTTGAAAATGGAATGCAGTATATGTAATTTAAAGTACAAGTATAAGCAAAGTTTAAGCATACAAAGAAGGACTATAACAGGAATGATGAAGTCATAAAATTATTTAAATGTAATTTTGTGTTCAGGTGAATTTCATACAAAATAAGTATTGTTACACTTCAGAGATTTACATGATGTTACTATATCTAATTATAATCAGACATTTAATTCATTTGGTGATTTTAAAGAATGGAAACAGAAATATGAAGTGGAAAATACCATTAAGTACATTATAATGAGTGATTCAGCCTAATAGTTCTATATATTATAACTGTCATAGATCATAAATTTTAAGTCCCCTATGTTTTATTTTATTCATAATTCCATCTCTTAACATAATCTTGCAATATTAATTTTTTATAGAATAATTCATTTTTAAGCAAGGTGTCTATTCATAAATTTCTTTTATTTTCAGTTTTAACTAATAATTTCGAACAAAGCATTTATAATTTATAATTACGAATAAAAAACACAAGTATTTTACCAGCATATTTTATACCACATTCACTACATTCCATTTTATTTAATGTATAATGAATTCAACAACGTTGATAGTACGATAAACAAATGATAAGGCTTGTAACTATGAGCCAAAACTGACAAATCCAGTTGCCACAATTGGTGTTGTTTGCCATAGGAGCATAATTTAGAACTAATGTTTATCAGAGAGCTAGACTCTTGTGTGCTGAACAGTTTTAGTCCCAAGGCAAACCTCATACTTGGTGCCAAATTTAACATTACTTAGAAAAATTCTACAGGCTTTTATTTCTACAGGCTCATTTTGGTGGGCACATACCCACCTTCACCTCCTCAGTTACACCACTGCACCTATAGATGAGAAATATATGGTGGGACTGGTTACACAAAGATTTTATTTTTGTTCTAGCAATTTTCTGCAAAGTTTATGCTATTGTCAGTTATAAGCACAAAAATAGAATATTCTGTAATACAATGCATACAAACCTAAAAATAATTCATACAATTTAGAAAGAAAATTTTATTGTATTTTGAATGTTTAATTTATTATAAAGAATATCAAGAAATTGGATATGTAAAGAAATATAATAAAGTATTTTAAAAAATTATATAATAAGTTTAAACATTGTTTTTATTATACAGTAATAAAATTTTTTACCTCTTGGTTTCATTTCGATGTGGTTTTTGAGACCTAAAGTAACTGATAAGGGCAACTATGGCTATAATAACAATAAGTGCTGTAGCACAACCAACACCAATATAAAAAGAATTAGTGACAGTTGCAATAGAAGTAGGGCCTGAAAATATTTTTAAAATAGTAAAATACTTCTTATTTAAAATAGAACAAAAAAAAAATATAAATAAAACAATCTAACTAAAAATTTTTTTAATTCTCATGAAAACCTTACCCATCATAACTGTTCCATTGTGGCTGTCATCTGTAAAATTATTTTTCATTTAAATTGTAATAAAATATAATTTTATTTTATTATTTTTTTTAAAGAAAACTTTAACATAAAATACACACTTCATAGATAAGTGAAAAACTATAAATACTATTTATTTATAAAGTGTAATCATAAAGACAATTTATTTTACTGCATGCATCCAAATTTTTGTTGTTTGCTATTGCGGATACATGTTCCATCAGTCTGTCACTCAATATATAAAATAAGATTATTTCTATTTGATAATAAAATTCTTATTCCATATTAACAAATATAATAAGTTTAATATTCGCAATTACCCATTTCATTATAATATTTTTAAAGCTTCTTGTTTCTATCATCAATTACAATGACTTTATAAAAATGCTTAAAATATAAAGAAATAAAACAAATATTTTCTTTATGTCTAAAATTAGCCTTACTTAAACTAAATTTTAAGCTTTTTTATAAAAAATTTAATTATAAAATTAAAGAAACAACTGAAAAACTAGAGAAAGATATCAAGATAATAAACACAAAACTTAAATTACTCCAGCAACTTAATAACAAACAACAGAACAAAATTTGTTTGTTTGATAATCATTTTGTATTTTATAACTGACAAAGACCTATAAAATTAGGGTGAAAACATTACTGTTAATTAAATATTAATTAATTAATTAATTAATTAAGTTGCAAGAATAATTTAAGGCACAAGTTTATTATTATAAAATTAATATAATCATTAATATTAGTAAAAGATGGCAATCAACCATTTGCATTTTAAACCAAATTACTTCACTTCGTTGATTAAACGTTAGCTTAAAAAAGTTAGATTAAAGGTCTTAAATGTAGCTTTAAGAAAATCTGGTATTTAGATATTGAAATAAGTTTAAGTTTGACATTTCTTTATTGTTACTGTTGTTTTTTTTTAAATACTGTTATAAAATAATTATTTTATATGAAAAATCAAAACTACTTCAAGATTCATAATTACATATACATATACAATACATACATAAATATATATATTGTAATATATTAAAATTTCAGTATAGTTGTTATACATGAAAACTTATCCAAATATTCATATTAATTATTAACATTTATGTAGATCTATTATTATTATTATTATTATAATGAATTTGCAATTTACCTTTTAAACATATTTTTTTCCTCCGTAAATTGAGCCTCGTCATATTCATTGATGATGTCATAGTAATATTGAGTTGTAGCACTATTTCTACTTCTGCTTTTAATTTTCCAGTACATGGCAGAAATACTTGAAAAACTGTAGATATAAATGGTAAACAAAATGCAACAAATGAACAATGAATTATTTTATGTTGTACATTTTTAAAATATAGAATAAAATAACAAATTATCTTATATAATATAAAAAAAAAGGCACGTGATAAATTGAATATGAAAATTACCATAATGAGAAATTTTTTTATTAATTAAATATATAAATTTTATAAATGTTTCTGTTGCCATTAAGGGAACATTGTAGGTTGTTGAGGTATACAAGAAATTTCCAAATACAGATCAACTCTGCAGTAAAATTGCTACATCCTTATGGTGTATGAAAATAGTCTAAGAAGGATACCTTTCAAAGTTCATCGGAAACTTTTATTAAATTTTTCTAAGTTTATACTTTTGTCCAGGATAAAACTTTTTATTAATAATAATGTAACAAAATAAATATTCTCAAAATAATGATTTAAATTATGGGACTCCACTGAAGTGAAAAATTATTAATAGAACTAGCGGCAGCTTCATTAATTCTAGGATGACATAATTCTGTGGAATTATGTCATCCTAGAATTAATTCTGTGGAATTATGTTTGTTAAACCTTCAAGTAGGTTCTTTACATATTACGGTTAATTAGAACAGCTGAAAATTTTTTTATTTGTTTTTCTGCAGGGAAAAATAGGTGGGATTTTCTTTTAACAAGATTACATCCTAAATAAAATTATTATTTTTTAATAAAATTAAATACTTTGAATTTATTTAGTGTACAATTTTTCAACCTTTTTCATGCCAGTTTGAAGTAATTTTTAAAGTAAAGACAGAGATATTATTTTAAATTAAATCATATATAGACTGTCTAGTATGCACAGCTTTTTTTATGGCTTAAAATTCTTCAAATACTTATTATTATTTATTTATTTTTAATTATTAAAAAATTAAAGCCATAACATAAAACATTTAAAATTATTAATGTACTTTAACAAGACAAAATAGTTTAAAATACATTGATTTCTCTTTATTTGAATTTTATCAAATATATTATGGTACACTATGTCTAAGGACTATTTAACTCTAATAATAAAAACAACAGTTATTTAATGATAATAAATTCTATCCATAAAGAAAGAGGAGACCACAGAGAGCAGAGACAAATGAACTATATCAAGAAACAACTGCCAACAAATGGCCACAGTTGCCATCCCACACATAAAACAACATACACAGAACACTAAATCTATGAACTTCATTTCAGGTACATAATTTAGATTTTTTAATAAAAAATGACAAAGCCTTTTTACAAGAGTTGTAATTTCTACTGTTATGTAAATTATTGTGAGCAGTTCTGATAAAAGTCAACTACAGAGAAGATAAAAACTCTAAATCCAACAATAGCCTACGAGAAAAGGGCTGTTGTGTACTTTGTCAACAAGAAACTTTTTTGTCATTACAAACATTTTTATTGTTCTGTAAAATTTTTTTTAAAAATTAGATCTGATAACTTTATAATACACCTTGCTAAGTCAAACTGCATTTACTGAAAGATGTCTACAGGTCCCAGGTACAAATATATAGAGTTTTTTCATGTAATACAATTTCATTAAGTCAAAATTGTGAGTACTTTTATCTAGAACCCATTTTCCTGTGTACCCTTTACTCTTTGATAGGTCTATAATCTTCATTTTCTCTTGCATTTCTTATGAATACAGAGAATTAAGATAAACAAATACTATGGCTCCATGCCAAACACAACACACCAAGCCATTACAGTCTAGTATCACTATCTTTTTGGTGATACAGTACGTTACCAGCATTCTAATTGGGACACAAGGAGGCAATTTAATAATGCACTCAAAAGTGCTGTAAACTGTATACAATTTTGTAATTATTCTGTGAACAGTTTGATAATAGAAAATTTAAGGGCAAAGAAAAATTTTAGAAAATCAGGTATTAAAGTGATTAACTTGAAACTCTAATGCAAAATTGGAATATTTTTAACCTTAAACTTCAATTTAACAAGGTTTAACTGTATTGTAAATACAAGGATTTTTCTTTGTGCTTATTTTTAAAATACATTTTGATTTATAGAGATTTTATTTTGTCAATCTGAGCTTGATATACTTGAATGCTAAGAATGACTTAAATCAAGGCCATCATATTAAACTGTGGCTATGTGCCATAATTGTATAGTCATAATTTATTTTTTGAATATAATATTTCCTTTGTCTTCATGTCTATTGTCTTTCCTTCTGGCATTTTCTCCCAACCTGTGTTTAACAGCATATCAGCAGGTGATCCCTTAGTAACAATGAGAAGTGATGCGACCCTCAGGGTATAACGATGACCACAAATTCATTCTTAGGTGACGATGGGGACAGAAAGGACGGTGAAGAAAGCTCTCCAGCACACTTTTGGCACCGCATGGAGATGAGAGGAAAAGAACAAAGAGATTGGAGAAACGAAGTGAAAACCAGAATTGTGAAATGTAGAAGAGTATTTTCTTCCAGTGTGTCTAACTTAATATGTTTTTAAGGAAAGAGGTTAATATTTGCTGTGAATAGAAAGCGATTCGTCCAACTTACCAATATCACCATGAATAAAATACTTTCCTTACTGGAACCACACAATAAATAAAAATCAACACCTTTAAACATCCAGCAAATCGTTTTTTAATATTTAAAAACGCTTTCGAACGCTTTAAGCGATCATCATCAGTTAACATTTGTGAATCGAACGAAGAAATTCGAAAATTACGTAAAACGAAATTCAAAAAGCGATTACATAAATATATGTAAATACGTTAACATTTACCAAGTTTAAATAATCTTAAGAATTATAAAAGAAATAAAATAAATTATATGCATCCAATAAAAATTATCTTATATAATCTTCCCGCTTACATTACGTCACTCATCGTAGAAGGATTTCCATGCCGACGATAATCCGTCAGCATCCCTATGATTAATACAGCTTGTGTGCATTTGCGCCTTGTGAATTTCTAGTTTTTCCAGATGTTTCACAGCCTGCCTGGATTTTGTGGCTTTAATGATCGACGCCCGATCCCAAAAGACTTCGATATTCTGCTGCTTGGCAAAGGCCGCAAGCACCGTAGAGTCTATGTTTTTATTGACTGATTGCTTATGTTCAGCAATCCTTTTCTTTAAGTTTCTTAAGGTTGCCCCTATGTACACTAGATTGGTGTTAAATCTACGGTCTTTTAATGGTATAGAGTACACCCCTGCCATTGCGCTGCGTTCGTAATTGCCTTTATCGTTCCTTAAGAGCCTGTATACGGTGGGATTACGTTTGTAAACTATCCGTACATCCTTATCTCTGGTAACTTTCTTAACCATTCCTTTAAGGAACGGTATGTAATTGAGTACGATTCTCTCTTTGCGTTGATTCCCTCCCTGAGAGGGGAGTCGCTTCCGACAATTCCGACAACGTCTTCTGGATATGGAGAGGGCTGTTGTGCAGACCCCGAGAACCCCAAGAATTTTCGCGTTCGGAAAGACACATAAGCCAGGAACACAGCTGCGCCCTGTTGTGGAGAAGTGTAATGCTCCTACGTTCAAGTTGGAGAAACAACTGGTTAAGTTTATACGGAAAAATATGCAAGACTCGCCTTTTTCGGTAAAAAATGCGGTGGAGTTGCTAAGAAAGTTGGAGGATGTCATGCTTATGGATAAAGAATGGATGACGGTTTTAGATTACAAAGCTCTGTACCCGTCAATTAAATTACCTCCCTGCTTTTGCGCCCTGAGAGACTTTTTGTTAGCAAAAATTTGCAATTCTATGAAATACCACATGGAGATCTTGGAATTGGCGGATTTAGTATGCCACACATCTTTCTTTCAATTTGAAGATAAAACTTACTTACAGACACGGGGCGTACCGATGGGTAGCCCCATGTCAGCTATACTCTGCGAATTAGTGTTGCGTAATCTCGAAAATGATATACTCCCCTCATTCCAGGAAGACATATTGGCTTACGCAAGATATGTGGACGATATCTTTATTTTATGGAAAGATAATCACAGAGTTAATCAGTTTTTAGATCGGATCAACGACAACCCGTATGGGTTAACTCTGGAGCTGGAACAAGAAAATGGAAGCATTGTTAATTTTTTAGATTTAACTATATCTTGCAAAGATGGTGAAATCGGAACAGATATATACCGGAAACCTACTTATCTTCCTATCGTCATTCCTAGGAACTCCGCAGACCCTGAGCATATAAAAATGGCCGTTTTTCGTTCGTGGATAAAGAGGGCACACACGCATTGCACCAGCGTCTGCGACACTTACAAAGAATTAGAGTATATAAAAAACATGGCGATGCAGCAAGGATACCGTAGAGAAAGAATAGATGCCCTCATCGCGAATTGTCGGAAGCGACTCCCCTCTCAGGGAGGGAATCAACGCAAAGAGAGAATCGTACTCAATTACATACCGTTCCTTAAAGGAATGGTTAAGAAAGTTACCAGGGATAAGGATGTACGGATAGTTTACAAACGTAATCCCACCGTATACAGGCTCTTAAGGAACGATAAAGGCAATTACGAACACAGCGCAATGGCAGGGGTGTACTCTATACCATTAAAAGACCGTAGATTTAACACCAATCTAGTGTACATAGGGGCAACCTTAAGAAACTTAAAGAAAAGGATTGCTGAACATAAGCAATCAGTCAATAAAAACATAGACTCTACGGTGCTTGCGGCCTTTGCCAAGCAGCAGAATATCGAAGTCTTTTGGGATCGGGCGTCGATCATTAAAGCCACAAAATCCAGGCAGGCTGTGAAACATCTGGAAAAACTAGAAATTCACAAGGCGCAAATGCACACAAGCTGTATTAATCATAG
>NW_019384540.1:169081-235310 GCF_000671375.1 Centruroides sculpturatus | reverse complement strand
GGTAAGACTATCACAGCGTACGGACCAACTAAGAATTATGGAGACCTTAGAGATTTATAAAGCAGGATTAAACAACACATGTATTAACTCCAAAGACGCAGTTAATATCTCTAAAGCATGGAAATTTTGTTATGAAGAAACACCCCACACATAATTGAGTGCAATGTCGTTTATTACAAGCGCAATTTACGCAAGCTTTAATGTCATCGAGAAAGAACGTGGTGTTCTATATTTTTGATATAAACGTTGACATTCTAGGATTTGAATCGCATTTAATCCATTACTGTTCGATTTTGCAATATTTGAATTTATTAAAACGGTAGCCTGAAGAAGACCCTGGTAGGGTCGAAAACGTTTGCCAAAAAGAGTAATACTGGGGAGTTAGAAGGTTTATGTTCAAGTAGAGAGAATTCAAAAGAACTGTTAACAACTTACACCAGTCAATTCAGGATGACTAACACCAGTCAGTTCTCCAAAAGAAAAACTGACTGGTGTCAGTCATCCTGAATTATACAGCAGACTCATCCAGCTACAGTATATTAAGGCACCACACAACATCACCAAAAAATACAGAGTATATTATTATCATTCAAGATGAAAAGCCACATAAAAGTGAATGGCATAAACACGAATAGAACATAAAATTCAATACTAAGACTAAAAGATTGAAATTTGAATTCCAAATAACAATTCTGTACATGTTTTAAATATAAATACATATCAAGGATGTCTAGCTAACTGTTCTTCAGGAATTGCCATATATGGAAGCAAAATATGGAAAAGATCTATATATTTATGCTGGAAATAGCAAAAGTTGCCAACATTACGTTGCATATATACAGATACAGCCTGTGAATATTTTTATGACAGTGGTATATCCAAGATTTTGAGAACATGGGTGCTGGTCAAGGCAGATTCAAAGGGACCAAGACTTGTGCTCTTGCCATTTTTCAGAGAATGCTACTCAATTATCTTGGAGTTAAACCTCAGTTATCTAACTTTTACATCATTCTTTTTTTTCATTGGCTTTTTAAAATTGTTAAATGGATGATGAAAAATGGATAATGGATAATTTTGAATTGAAAAACTGATTATAAATTATACAAATTACAGTATGATTCCAAAAGCAGGTAAGTATAGATAGAAAATAACTGCATTTTTATTTTCACTCGAAATTATCAAAATTACAATTATTTTGAATTCATATGTGATTATTTTTAGTCTATACTCCACTCCACACAGATTAAAAAAAATATATTTTTTTAATATTTCTAAGATTACTTTCTGCTATTGAAGTGCACTTATTTTTATTTTTGAAGTAACAAAACTAATTGCTTTGGTATTGTGGTTGTACGCCATATTTTTGTATAACGTATTTGTATATATATATATATATATATATTTCATTTCCCCTTCTTTCTCTGTCCTTTGTTTCCTTGTCCTCTCCTTTCTGGAAACCTCTCTGTGGGTGGCAACTACATGATTGAAAAACAAAAGGAGTGGTTAGCCCAGAGGCGCTAAAAGGAAGATACAGGGGTTACTTTTGGCATAGACATTGAGCTGTGAGGACGTATTTCGTGGATATCGTCAAGTAGATCTTGCATCACCAAGAAGAGAAAAAGAACGAGTAGGTCTAAGAGCAGACACGAGAGAAGAACCCTAGAAGTATGCTAACGTGAGAACCCCTCCAGAAGTTTATTGGGAAACCCGAAGAGAGAAAGGAAAAGTTTGAAGTCTATGGTCATCGGACTTCATGTCATCCAGCAGAGAGATCTAAGATACAACTTCGATCATAAGGTTACTAGATAAGTTGGGTACCCATTCATGTTCGGTCCTATCCTATCAAATACTCCTTCTATCCTTCCCTATAAAATAAGTAGTTTCCGAATAATTAATTGTAAGTTTTTCGTGCTTAATTTTGTAACACTGCGTATTTTTGAAAAGCTGTTCCTTTGTCGCGAGAATCCGGTTAACGTTCCTGTTTGCGTTAATATTCAAGACATTTTGTTCAAGCAGTTGTCGGAATCCAAACGAAATCCTGTAAAATTATCGAATACTGGTGAAAAATTAAAGAATTTCCTTTGTCTTATCATTCTCTTTGTTAGACTCATTTTTCACCACCTGCTTATACCTTAGTATCAAGAAGGTTCAATAGCACCATAAGCTCTCCTGGATATGTCCATCTTGTGAAACATTAAATAACCCATAGTATGTTTAATTTATTTATAGTTTCATGTGACAAAAGTAATTTTTTAAATAATGAATTTTATTAATATTTCACTTTCCTACAAAACTTTTTCAAATAACTGAATGTTTAATAATTAAAAAATATATTATTGTATGAAACCTCAAGAGCTACCTAAGATGCTTTGAACTGCACATAGCTTACAAGCTCTATTGTGGATATTACTGAGATGTACATTGTTTATATATCTAACTACAAAACAAATAAAGTCAAATAGACTAATTACAGTTTTAAAAAAATCTGGTAATATTTGACTTGGTTTGAATTCATTTTACTTTTAATTCCCAAAAATTTTATTTTTTGGAAATTAAGAACAAAATGAATTCAAACTGTAAAGAAATTAAAATTTTTGAAAATCTAAGAAATCATTAAATGAGAAAAAATAAAAAACATATATATTACTATGTACTTTCTATTTCTTTATCTTTATATAAAAAAACTCAACCTTTGACAATTCAGAGAAATAAATTAATCATAAATGAAGTAAATTATAACTTACTGCCTGTAGCACTAGCATTATTAGGAGTGTCAACACGTAAAAATGTTTGGCCTTGTGTTGATAATCCAGGAGAGCTTCGTCCATAGCTACAGAAAAGAAAAGAAAAATAGTATATAAAAATACATGAAAACATTTAAATACATAAAACATTTAAAATTATTAATGTACTTTAACAAGACAAAATAGTTTAAAATACATTGATTTCTCTTTATTTGAATTTTATCAAATATATTATGGTACACTATGTCTAAGGACTATTTAACTCTAATAATAAAAACAACAGTTATTTAATGATAATAAATTCTATCCATAAAGAAAGAGGAGACCACAGAGAGCAGAGACAAATGAACTATATCAAGAAACAACTGCCAACAAATGGCCACAGTTGCCATCCCACACATAAAACAACATACACAGAACACTAAATCTATGAACTTCATTTCAGGTACATAATTTAGATTTTTTAATAAAAAATGACAAAGCCTTTTTACAAGAGTTGTAATTTCTACTGTTATGTAAATTATTGTGAGCAGTTCTGATAAAAGTCAACTACAGAGAAGATAAAAACTCTAAATCCAACAATAGCCTACGAGAAAAGGGCTGTTGTGTACTTTGTCAACAAGAAACTTTTTTGTCATTACAAACATTTTTATTGTTCTGTAAAATTTTTTTTAAAAATTAGATCTGATAACTTTATAATACACCTTGCTAAGTCAAACTGCATTTACTGAAAGATGTCTACAGGTCCCAGGTACAAATATATAGAGTTTTTTCATGTAATACAATTTCATTAAGTCAAAATTGTGAGTACTTTTATCTAGAACCCATTTTCCTGTGTACCCTTTACTCTTTGATAGGTCTATAATCTTCATTTTCTCTTGCATTTCTTATGAATACAGAGAATTAAGATAAACAAATACTATGGCTCCATGCCAAACACAACACACCAAGCCATTACAGTCTAGTATCACTATCTTTTTGGTGATACAGTACGTTACCAGCATTCTAATTGGGACACAAGGAGGCAATTTAATAATGCACTCAAAAGTGCTGTAAACTGTATACAATTTTGTAATTATTCTGTGAACAGTTTGATAATAGAAAATTTAAGGGCAAAGAAAAATTTTAGAAAATCAGGTATTAAAGTGATTAACTTGAAACTCTAATGCAAAATTGGAATATTTTTAACCTTAAACTTCAATTTAACAAGGTTTAACTGTATTGTAAATACAAGGATTTTTCTTTGTGCTTATTTTTAAAATACATTTTGATTTATAGAGATTTTATTTTGTCAATCTGAGCTTGATATACTTGAATGCTAAGAATGACTTAAATCAAGGCCATCATATTAAACTGTGGCTATGTGCCATAATTGTATAGTCATAATTTATTTTTTGAATATAATATTTCCTTTGTCTTCATGTCTATTGTCTTTCCTTCTGGCATTTTCTCCCAACCTGTGTTTAACAGCATATCAGCAGGTGATCCCTTAGTAACAATGAGAAGTGATGCGACCCTCAGGGTATAACGATGACCACAAATTCATTCTTAGGTGACGATGGGGACAGAAAGGACGGTGAAGAAAGCTCTCCAGCACACTTTTGGCACCGCATGGAGATGAGAGGAAAAGAACAAAGAGATTGGAGAAACGAAGTGAAAACCAGAATTGTGAAATGTAGAAGAGTATTTTCTTCCAGTGTGTCTAACTTAATATGTTTTTAAGGAAAGAGGTTAATATTTGCTGTGAATAGAAAGCGATTCGTCCAACTTACCAATATCACCATGAATAAAATACTTTCCTTACTGGAACCACACAATAAATAAAAATCAACACCTTTAAACATCCAGCAAATCGTTTTTTAATATTTAAAAACGCTTTCGAACGCTTTAAGCGATCATCATCAGTTAACATTTGTGAATCGAACGAAGAAATTCGAAAATTACGTAAAACGAAATTCAAAAAGCGATTACATAAATATATGTAAATACGTTAACATTTACCAAGTTTAAATAATCTTAAGAATTATAAAAGAAATAAAATAAATTATATGCATCCAATAAAAATTATCTTATATAATCTTCCCGCTTACATACAGAGTGAGAACGAAATTCGAATTTCTTAGCCAATGTCGGTTGAATGGGGTTTTCCCTATGTCAATTCATCGCATCAGACTTCCTGTGGATTGTCGCAGTTTGTTGCCGAAGTTGAAGAATTTATGCCTCAATAAGGCCATCAGATGTACAAGACGCCTATATTATAGATTGCTGCACCATCTCGTAAATTTGGAAAATGAACTTTATAAGGAGAATCAAGATCTTTTGAAGGAGGTTAATATCAGGGTGATTGCTTTATCTTACTCCTTAGAGAATAGGCTGAAACGCAAGTATATTAAGAAGCTAAAATGGCTATTCAAGCGCCATAATATTAAACCGAGGGTAAGAAAAACGATGTTTTTAACCGCTTGGGACAACATTTCTCCCCCTCAATGCTTGTTGAATGCTTTGGAGTACGGTCCTTGCTTTGCTCCTACACCGATAGTACGCCCGGAGGACATCATTCCGAATGTTGAATTGCTTGTAAAGAACATGAGTTTAACTATGCAGGATTACTGTAGATGGAAAGCGAGATTCCAAGCCGAAAATGAGAAACGAAACAACAAAAACGCGTTACGTTTCCAAACATGTATAAAAGAAACCAGAGACTGGCTCAGAAGGAATGATGTTGTACTCATAAAAGCGGATAAAACAAAGGGTATGGTGCTCATTAAGAGGGATTCATATAGAAGGAAATTGCATGAATACATTATTAGTACAGAATCACTTATTGCACCGAATAATTTTTTAGAAGCTTTACAACAAAGGGTGAGAAGATTTACGCTAACCCCTTTGGCCTGTCTTCTGGATATGGAGAGGGCTGTTGTGCAGACCCCGAGAACCCCAAGAATTTTCGCGTTCGGAAAGACACATAAGCCAGGAACACAGCTGCGCCCTGTTGTGGAGAAGTGTAATGCTCCTACGTTCAAGTTGGAGAAACAACTGGTTAAGTTTATACGGAAAAATATGCAAGACTCGCCTTTTTCGGTAAAAAATGCGGTGGAGTTGCTAAGAAAGTTGGAGGATGTCATGCTTATGGATAAAGAATGGATGACGGTTTTAGATTACAAAGCTCTGTACCCGTCAATTAAATTACCTCCCTGCTTTTGCGCCCTGAGAGACTTTTTGTTAGCAAAAATTAGCAATTCTATGAAATACCACATGGAGATCTTGGAATTGGCGGATTTAGTATGCCACACATCTTTCTTTCAATTTGAAGATAAAACTTACTTACAGACACGGGGCGTACCGATGGGTAGCCCCATGTCAGCTATACTCTGCGAATTAGTGTTGCGTAATCTCGAAAATGATATACTCCCCTCATTCCAGGAAGACATATTGGCTTACGCAAGATATGTGGACGATATCTTTATTTTATGGAAAGATAATCACAGAGTTAATCAGTTTTTAGATCGGATCAACGACAACCCGTATGGGTTAACTCTGGAGCTGGAACAAGAAAATGGAAGCATTGTTAATTTTTTAGATTTAACTATATCTTGCAAAGATGGTGAAATCGGAACAGATATATACCGGAAACCTACTTATCTTCCTATCGTCATTCCTAGGAACTCCGCAGACCCTGAGCATATAAAAATGGCCGTTTTTCGTTCGTGGATAAGGAGGGCACACACGCATTGCACCAGCGTCTGCGACACTTACAAAGAATTAGAGTATATAAAAAACATGGCGATGCAGCAAGGATACCGTAGAGAAAGAATAGATGCCCTCATCGCGAATTGTCGGAAGCGACTCCCCTCTCAGGGAGGGAATCAACGCAAAGAGAGAATCGTACTCAATTACATACCGTTCCTTAAAGGAATGGTTAAGAAAGTTACCAGGGATAAGGATGTACGGATAGTTTACAAACGTAATCCCACCGTATACAGGCTCTTAAGGAACGATAAAGGCAATTACGAACGCAGCGCAATGGCAGGGGTGTACTCTATACCATTAAAAGACCGTAGATTTAACACCAATCTAGTGTACATAGGGGCAACCTTAAGAAACTTAAAGAAAAGGATTGCTGAACATAAGCAATCAGTCAATAAAAACATAGACTCTACGGTGCTTGCGGCCTTTGCCAAGCAGCAGAATATCGAAGTCTTTTGGGATCGGGCGTCGATCATTAAAGCCACAAAATCCAGGCAGGCTGTGAAACATCTGGAAAAACTAGAAATTCACAAGGCGCAAATGCACACAAGCTGTATTAATCATAGGGATGCTGACGGATTATCGTCGGCATGGAAATCCTTCTACGATGAGTGACGTAATTAATGTAAGCGGGAAGATTATATAAGATAATTTTTATTGGATGCATATAATTTATTTTATTTCTTTTATAATTCTTAAGATTATTTAAACTTGGTAAATGTTAACGTATTTACATATATTTATGTAATCGCTTTTTGAATTTCGTTTTACGTAATTTTCGAATTTCTTCGTTCGATTCACAAATGTTAACTGATGATGATCGCTTAAAGCGTTCGAAAGCGTTTTTAAATATTAAAAAACGATTTGCTGGATGTTTAAAGGTGTTGATTTTTATTTATCACCATGAAGAATGCTGAAATCATTGGATACCCGAATTTTCTTTTATCTCTATTTTCTATTCTCTTTCTAGTATTATATCTCTATATCTTCTTAAGTAGATCATAGTTAGTCATAAGTTTAGTTTTAAGATATATATATATATTTGTATTGTCCCTTGGTAGACTACTACTTCAATTAAGGAAAAATTTGTTGCGATAGACAGACATATGTTGGCTTTTGTTTTCTATAATAGTGTAATCAGATCAGGGGTAGAGGTTGTATAGCTGGCATTCTATAACAATTTCCTGTACTCCATTATGCGAATTAAAGATTCTTATATTATAAAAGTTAAGTTTCTTTGTCTACGGTATTCGCACACTTCACAAAACTAATTTGTTAACCTTAACCAAGCAGTTTTTGTTTATTAAACAACAAAGCACCAAGTTTTACATATTTTTATGACAATAAAAATAATATATGATAATGTTGAACAAAATAGTCAGCATTACTCAGGATTCAGATATTTTATAATGACACTGAATTTAACAGTAAATAATATAAATTATTATTAAAATGATAATTTAGTTATTTCATAATTAAAATATTCCATCAGTTCATATTACTTTGCTGTCTTTTTGAAATTTAACTGATATTGATTGATTTTTTTAGTATTGAGAAATATTACTTGAATCAACTAATAAATATATCTGTTATAACTTTATATTGCAAAATAGTTATTCACAGTGCCACCAACTGATTCATTTAAATTTAGACGATACCAAACATGCTATTTCCAAAACCTTAATTAAGATTTTATTATAGTATCTACAATTCTTGACACTACTCAAATAGAAATAGTGTAGTGACTATAATATAATTGGAGGAGGTCAGCACAACTGTAATCTAACCCTCTTCAACTTGCAAATATAGATATTGATCCATTCTGTTACTTTTAATGTAAACTATCATCCTACAAAATGGGTTAGAACAATTCACCTTCTATACTTTATTTTGGAACCAGTAATCTTTCCTCTGAAGTAAATTTCCCTTTGATAGAATAGAACATTGGTCCAACCTCAAGAGGCAATGAAAAACCAGTACTAAGATCACATGTATAGTGCTTCACGACTATTTTCTTTTTTGTTTGTTTTGGTTTTTCCCTCGCCCCTTTCGTTTTTGTTTGTGGTGTCATCTTTTCCCAATTCACCGTATGTTGGCAGCCAGATTGGCCAGTAGAGGTCACGTAAGGAGGATATCCATTTAGTAGGATATAAAAGGTCGTGACCCACGTGGAGTAGGACCTTTAGTTTCTGCTTGTTCCAGACTGCGATGTTCTGGCCACGTGTATGAGATCAAGGCGCCAAGCATGAGAGGCCCGAGGATGGAAAGAAGACAAGATAGAAAAATCCATTTGCATCTAAATAAGGACAGTGTGGCAGTGAAATACAACTTGTTCAAGAGAAAAATGATTGGCGGAGGATTCATTCGAAGAGATTAGTTTTTTCCTTCAAATGTTTGTACGCGGTGTAAGATTGTCGTGAGTAACTTAGTATATATTTTTTTTTGTTATGCGCCATTCGTTGTCCCGCTTTATCACTTGTCATGAGCCCCCCAAAGTTGGGGAAAGAAAGAGAGGAAAGATGCAAGTGTATGTAGTGTATGATTGTACCACTTGGATATAACAAAATTTTGTCAATAGTTCACTCCCTATGTAAATATCACATTTGTACCTAACGGAAATTAATTAAAAACTAGATATTTGTTGAGCCAACTTGTCCGTTGTTTTTTTTTTTTTTTTTTTTGTCTAGCCCTGCAGACCTTGTTCTACAGGGCACTCTACACATGTAACAAGAAAGATGGCTAATGTTAGTTGTAATAGTGAACTTTTGTGTCTCGGATCTTGATAAATGAACAGAAACAGTGTCAGCTTGAAATTGTAACTGATCTTTCTTCAAACATATCTGTTTCCAAGCATAATTATAAGGGATGAAACTTGGTGCTTCCAATATAACCCAGAAACAAAACATCAGAACATGCAACAGAAATCCCCCATGTTCAGTATTCCCTAAAAAAGTATGCATGTTACACTGTGAGATGTATGATTTAAAATAACAGATTGTGACAACAAATAAAATTTTATTCTAATTAACACTGGAATTCTTACAAACTACAACAACACAACCCATGATGTCAACCAAGGAAGGTGCTCCTGACAAACATTCAGCACAATACAAAATAATTTAACTAAAATGACAACAATGCATACAAAGGATTCCAACTAACATCAAAGACTTAATCTATCACAAGAACAAAACAGTAAACTAAATACTTAAAACTATCAATAATAATCTTATGTTAATGTAAGAAAGGATTTTACTGATAGCAGGCAAAAGTCAAGGATAGAACAACAGTTGGAAGAAAACAAAGGGTACCCCAATTCTTTGGCTGATCAAGTCCACTGAAAAATTAGGTCACCCAGGTAACAGAACAATTTCTTCAATCTTGACAGAAATGGGGACATTGTCTTCTCACAAAAGAACTTTCAAAATCCAAAATGTTTTATATGTTTAACCTTCCTGGACCTCACCTTACCAATACACTTCTTAAAACCATCTCCTTTCCTTTCCTGTCCAAAGGCTAGTCAGAAGAGTTATTTTTCTAGACTCCTTCACTCTTATATATACTGTTCACAAAATCGTTTGGGCCAGTTATCTTGAACAGAAGGATGGCATTTCCTCAATACTGGAATAGACCCCCTCTTTCAGTAAAGAAGAAAGACAGTTCTAAAACTGTAGAAAAAAATAAAGAACAAAGACTACAGAGTAAGAGAAAGAAAAAAAACAACTATGGTGTACTGCCACAACACACAATTTAAGACCTTGATGAACTATTCCATTGTGACCAAAGAAATACACCAGAAAGAATTTATTGAACAGGGAACAGTCAACAAATAATGCTATTACCTAGGTGTTGAAGAGATTACAAGATTCAGTTCAAAGAAAAAGACCCAAATTTTGGCCAGACAAGTGGATCATTCCTTATGACAATGCACCAAGTTATAGTGCATTCAAAATGAGAGATTTTCTGGGCAAAAAAGCAATTATCCAATTAGACCATACTGCCTATTCACCTGATTTAGCTTCCTGTGATTTCTGGCTATTTCCGAAATTAAAAGCTGCACTGAAGAGATGAAGATTTTCCAATATAACTGATATCAAACAGAATATCAGAGAGGTACTCAACAGTATTCCAGAAAATGAATTCCAGACCTGCTTCCAGAAATGGGAATGCTATCTCAGTCAGTGTACAGACAAAAGGCGTACTTTGAAGGTAATGGTAGTCACTACGGTACATTTCAACATGTATATTTTTTAAAGGTACTGTACATTCCAGAAATTAAATTGCCACACCTTGTATATATTAGTAATTATTCTCTACACTATCACTGATATATCACTACTATCAATCTGCACTATTGATATCAATAGTAAATTTGTATGATTGCATGACATCAATAGCAAATTTTGACACTTCTATCATCCTACCATGCAAAAGGTGTCAGGACTCAACAAACAGGTAATATTTTTCTACTCAACTTTATCCATTGATGATGATCATATGCCTATTAAAATATTTTGTTTTCAACTGAAAAGATGCTGAATATGGATATTTCCTGCATTAGCTGATACAAGACAAATATCAGTGACTTGTGTGTTAGAGATGTGATTCTGCACCATAGTTATGCTGTATTGTTACTTGTGTGATAAAGTATGTTGTGTTCTGTTAAAGGATTTGACTTTCTCTCTTTTTTTTATCAATGAGCTTTTTATCCCAGGAATGTTATTGTCAAATGCTTTTTCATTTGTCAAGCCATTCTGTAAACTTTAAACAACATGCTGTTGTTCAAGAAAAAGTCTAGATTTACTTTATCTGAAATGTTAAACAAGCACAACTGGTATCAAAAATCATAACACAAGTAAATTCTCTCAAGTTGCTTACTTTACATATTATGCAATTATTAAAAAAATTGAATAGTTGGGTAACTTTTTATCTCTTTAGACCACTCACGGCCACAAAGTATATTGACTGTAAAAATTATTCTTATTTACAGTATAACCTCTGAATAGCAGACACTGTCCGAACTGAGAAGTTTGCCCACTATTCAAAAGTACTGTACGTGCCAACAACCATATTGTAAGTTATTTTAACCTGGTCATTATAAAGTGAAGAATACAATGGATAATGAAAACATCAAATTTGTGTTAGGAATGTGAAAATACCAAAAAATATACGTAGTATATATAATTAAAATATATATATATATAGAGTATATTCTTTTTATAACTTTTCAGCTGTAAAAATTACATTTTAATTGAATTCTAAATAGCAAACAGACTGTACTTTAATTAAATGGAACATAAAAATTAGAACAAAATGTAAACGTTGATTAACTATCATTAATTCATCAAAAATGGCCTGAGTGAAATAAACAAAGAAAAAAAGAAACCATTATTACGAACAGAAGGATGGATGAAGGTCTGTTTAGGCAACGAGAGTTTGAATGTCTAGTTACGAAGGCAATTTGCTAGACACTTCAAGGGGTAAGAAATGTATTCTGTATTCTTGCATTTATAATGTCATTTATGATCTAAGTGATTAATAAAAATCGATACAGTGATCATCCTACATTTAAAGTGGTTGGCAAATTGCCTTCATAACATGATCTCTGAACTTTCACCAAATAAACACTGTTGTCTTAACCTTAAAACTGTTTTTTTTCATTACTGCTGTGCTATGATTCTTGTCAAATGAATGAATAACTTCAGAAAATTTTATGGTTTCTTGGTACCATAAGCTTAATTCCAACAATAAGACAGACGTTTAATAACATTAACATGTATGATGATAAATGGTGATTGACAACTTTAACGAGATTAATCTTCTCTAACAGACAGTTTTGTTCAGCTTTTTACAATCTGCCTACCTCCCCTATTCCTATTTTAAGCCACATTTTATTTGACACTTATGGTCAAAATTTGTCCTCTGAAAGAGTATTTGATCTAATTCTTTGTTTTAATTTTAAAATATTTCATACATAATTAATTCTTTCAGAATACTGAAGATGAGATTTTGTGTTTTCATAAGGTAGGTAGATTATGGACAATGACATTCATTATTTAGAGGTAAATATTATAGATATCCTATTTGAAAGAACATCTGTAACATCTGGAGATAGTAAACATGTCTGTTAAGTAGAGGTGTCCACTATTTAGAAGTGTCCATTAATGGAGGTTTCACTGTATATAGAAGATGTGCCTAATGAAAGGACTATTCAATGCAGGTAAATCAATTATCATAGAACAGAAATGCTATAGAACAGTAGGCTATAGAATGTAGGGACCATGCCCCACAGGGGGCAGTTGGATTGTTAAGGGGACAATTCAAAAATGGACTCATCCAGAGTTTAAGTTAATTTAACTGTATAGCCGCTGTATATGTTAGGGGGCATAAGAATTTTAGAAAGGCTTAGGTGGGGCATAGCACAAAAAAGGTTGGAAAACACTGCTATAGAATATTGTGGCACCTCAATGCCTTTAATCTGAACCAACTTCTCAAGGACTAACTCAATCTCATCATAAGAAACAGTTTGGGAAAAAATGTTTTTGGAAGAGGAAAGACAAGATTCTTGTTCTGGAGCCTTCAAGAAAAGAGTGGGAAAGAGAGAAGGCATGAAATAAAGAAAGAAAAAGAAGAGTTCTTCCACTTCAAACTGGAAGAACTCTAGCACTCAAACAAAATAGCAGATTGATTAACATAAAATTTTATATAAATTCTTAATACAGAATATAAATTTTATATTCTCTATAAAATACATATTGTATATTGATAATTCTGATTTCAAAGTTTTTTTTTGCTTTTGTCAGGTATAAAGTTATTACCCTAGTTTAATTTACCATATTATTCTTTTATAATGTAATACTGCTATATTCCATACTGTGAATTAATATAATGAAACTTCTACCACTAATTCCTTTGTCATTGTTGTACAAAAGTCTATCAATTTAGTTTAGATTAGTTTTAGTATTTTATTTTGTGATACTTTTAATATTGGATTCACTGCATTATTAAAAATAATTTTAATTAATCATTTCATGCTAATTATTTCTCTATTATGTCACATCCAAATAAAATTTTCTAATATATTGTATAACATTAACAAACTTGTTATATCCCAATAACTTGTCTTTCACAAAATAAAAAAAACCATATCAATTATTAAAACTGAATTCATTTGCCAAAAATTAAGGGTCTGAAATGCATCAGAACATTTTACCCATGAATAACAAGAGAAAATTAAGTGTTTTGATATTTTTTACATCAAAGCAGGTAAATAAGAACTTACCTTCTTCTTGTGTAGGAATAGTTCCACGATGACTAATGTTTAGCTGAGGTGAACCTAAGGCTTCTGGATTACTAACTGTAATTCCAATTGAATAAGGCATCTAAATAAAAGGTATAAAATATTAATTTTAAATTATTTTAAAGTCAAGTATCATTTATCAATAATTTAAGCTAAGAAGGGGAAGATAACAGAAATAATAATAAAAACAATAAATAAAATAATCCAGAACTATGTAATTCAGTCATTATCAATATTAAATGAGTTTTGCCAGAAAAGAGTGGTTCTTAAAGATTAACTATTAAACAAAAAGTTAATAAATTTATTTGTGATTTTATAAAAAAAAACAAATATAATTATGTAAAAAAATTCTGCTAATAAAAGTTCTAAAAGTTTATATTTTGTTCTTTCGTATATTAATGTATATCGTCTATACATTCATATATCAAAATTAATAATAAAGACAATTTTTCAAATTTTATACATCATTCCTAACTAGTGTTGTAACGAATAGTATATTTGGCCTCAGGCCGAATACCGAATATTCAGCCAAGAGCGTGGCTGAATAGCCGAATATTCGGCCAAACTATTCAGCTTGATTAACGCATGTACGAAAATTGGCACGCAAACCGCATTATGGCAAGGATCCTGCTCTCTATTGGCCCGCTGTCACTATGCTTCGCCAATCGCATTAATTCTTGGCAGTTGTAGCGAACAGACAAGAGTGTCATGGCAGTATGTGATAAATGATGATATCAAATGTGGATAACGATGAAATGACCTACATGTGTAAATAACGAAAAAAGAACAGAGAAGGACCGCGAAGTGAAAATGTGAAAATAAATATGAAATTGAGTTGATAACATAATCGAATAAGTTTATTGGCACGAAATTCACGGCCGTCAATGCCAAACAATTGTTGTCATAGACTTCAGAAAGCTAAATTCTTGTAATGAAAGTCACTTAGCGTGCATGGGCGAAAGCCTGGGGCTGTTCGGGCTATCAAGCTGTCTCGAATCTGTGAAATCATAACTGTGACTTATATCGACGTCCCATCTGTCTCTTTCCTCCGTTATCACCAGGCTGAGTCACGTAATTGTAAAATGGGAGCTGTACGACGGAAAAGTGACGAATTGAAAGTATCGTGAGCACGTATTATGATGTATGCACAGGCATACATGGATTAGAGCAATAGAGGAAAGAGAAAGGGAAGAGCAAAGACGAGTGCTTAAAAAGAAGGATAGACAGGGTCAGACCCTCAGATGTGCGAGGATTCTCCAACGATAGACATGTACGTGTGCTGATCTTTGTAATTATAAATTGTGAATACATGTGACTAATATTATTTTCTTTTTTATTTTGTGCATGTTACAAGTTATAAATAAATATAAACAAACAACACTAACTCGATAACATTAAATCTAAATACCAAAACTATTAATTTACTGTGTTTTTGTTATTTATTACTCTTGTTTTTAGGTATTCGGTATTCGGCCGAATAGTGAAAAATAGGCCGAATACCGAATAGTAACCAAATATTCGTTACATCACTATTCCTAACATTTATTATATATTAATAGTCATAAATTAATGTAAATAGATTTTGAGAGAAACCACTGCAGTTAAAGTAAATTCAATATATCCATAACTAAAGTAAAACCTCTCTAAATAACCACCTCTTTCCATAGAACCCATTGTTTTTAATCCTCCTTATGTCAATCACCCCTTTACTCAATCAATGACCAACTGAACTTGAAATCCCTTTGTGCAAAACTCTCTCTGAAGTCATCATCCTGAATGGGGTGACAAAATTGAAACCATGGACACATACAGTGGCATAGCTACAGTTTGAGCCATCCAGGGTGGTCTGTCAATTTCCACCTGCCTTTGGAAAATAAATAATACACATCAAACCTATTTAGACATTTTTCAATGACTGTCATATAATTTTTGTAATTGTCAACTCTCAGAATAGTTGATAATTTTACTCTTACTATTAAAAAAAAGTTTAAAATTTTTTTAATGCCAAAATTGCTGCCCCAAAAATAGTGCCAAAATCTCAAATTATAAGAAAAATTATTAAAATGCTTTAATTTGAGTATACTTTAAAGCATTTTAATACAGATTATATCTTTAGTTTCACATAATAACAAAGTGTAAATTAAACACTACTGTCAGTATAGTTAGCTAAAAGTTTGATATTTTCAAAAGAGGACATGGCTTCAAAAGTTTAATGTATTATTTTATATAAAGGTGAAGGAATGGATCATTTCTTAATCATATGGAAGATAGATCCACAAGTTTCCAGAACATGTTTTTGAATTCTGCCACACGACGGCATATATCTTGGCTGCCATTAAAATACTACTATTAGTTAGTGTAGGTCTGCAATTTTTAGTTTCTCATTGGCAACATGCTTTATAGAGTCAGTTCAAATAGATATTGTGGAATGGTTGGCTACCATAATGGCCAAAATGTTCTTTATAAGTGGTTTGAAGCTGTATGTGACATACATGAAAACATGACACATCAAGATAGTCCATATATTCAATCATTCCAGTTACATTACTTTCCACATGATAAAAATTTAAGGAGAATGGTAACCAGCCATGCATGTACAGTACATCCAGCTAGATAAATAACTTTGCCATCATAAGACACACAAGTCCATACAAAATGATTAATTGCAGATAGGGTGCAAGAGTACTTGCAAATGTGGAGCATTCACACATTTGTCTTAAGGACACAAGTGTTTTATGACAATTTATTAATTATTAAAATTTCACTTGCTTTACCACTTGAAAAATAATTATAAAAATCAAGACTCCTATACTTAAGCACTTCTTGGTAATCATAGGCTTTACTTTTATATTCAGATAATAAGATATTCAAATACAGCTGGATATTCCAAATATGGCATTCTCTCATGTCATTATTCCATGATTTTATAGTACTAATTGATGAAAATAAATTAGAAAATACAAGTTTGTAGAAGAAACTATGCAAAAATCTGAAAATTTTGCATTAGACTTAATTCTATGATATTCTGTGAATATTTTTGACTACTTTATGAATTAAATGGCAATATAAATATTTCCTGATAGATAATAACAGTGGAATATTAGTAAAATTATAGAAGCCAATTATTTTCTAGAGAAAAAAAAATTAAAATATATGATTTAGGTTTTCTTAATTTTACTTTAAATTTTTATTGGTTTTAAGATATTTCTCCACCACGCTTTTTTCGTTATGATAGAAAAAATTTGAACTTGTGTAAAAATTATTGAAAATACTCTCTCTATAATTTAATATATAAAAATCCTTACAATTACTAACAAAGTAAGTATTATGAACAAATTTTTATTAGTAATTTCAAAATCAATTATATTCTCAATTCTATAGTTCTGCAGTTCNAATAATTATTCCATTCTCTCATGTCATTATTCAACGATTTTATACTACTAATTGATGAAAATAAATTAGAAAATACAAGTTTGTAGAAGAAACTATGCAAAAATCCGAAAATTTTGCATTAGACTTAATTCTATGATATTCTGTGAATATTTTGGACTACTTTATGAATTAAACGGCGATATAAATATTTCCTGATAGATAATAACAGTGGAATATTAGTAAAATTATAGAAGCCAATTATTTTCTAGAGAAAAAAAAATTAAAATATAGTAATTCCAATTGAATAAGGCATCTAAATAAAAGGTATAAAATATTAATTTTAAATTATTTTAAAGTCAAGTATCATTTATCAATAATTTAAGCTTGTGTAAAAATTATTGAAAATACTCTCTCTATAATTTAATATATAAAAATCCTTACAATTACTAACAAAGTAAGTATTATGAACAAATTTTTATTAGTAATTTCAAAATCAATTATATTCTCAATTCTATAGTTCTGCAGTTCCATAGTTCTTTCAGTATCTTAATGACAGCACAACAGTGGCACTAAAGTATGGGAAAGTACATGAACCTTCTCTGAAACTTGTGGAAAAATTGGCAAGAGCATTGCACATCAAGAGGAGGTTGCAAGTTCAAGTCCACTTGGGCCAATTCTTTTCTTCCAAACAATTCTAAATTATTTAATAAATTATTAAAATTATAATTATTAATTTAGATAAGAGGTGGCACCTAATGTTTACCTCTAGTAGTTTACTTAGTATTAATCATTAAAATAGTGGATTTATAGCCTGATTATTTAAGGCAATTGTTTGTTTGTGGATAAAACCAAAGAGTTTGTGAATTCTTTGGTTTTATCCAACAGAACAGAACAGGTTAAAATTAAAACTTGAAACAGGATCGTGTGATTTAATGAATTGCAAATGAAGACAGCGGTACAGTGCAAAAGTTAATACTAATTGTCTAGAGAAAACATTTATTAAATATATTAATTTAATATTAAATAATTCTAATTCACCCACATATATGAAAAAGAACATCTTTAACATGTATATCAACAAAATTAAATTATCAACAAAAATAAAAATATCAACAAAATTAAATTATTCAATAATAATATGACAATGCAAAAAGAAGAAATAAACCATATACCACCATATTTATTTTAATTATTATTTTAAGTTTAAAATAATTAATTAATTATTAATTATTTTAAACTTTTTGTAGTTTATTTAATTTACAATTTACAGTACTTAGGTATTTCACTGTTATGGTTATTTATTTATCCAGTTGCCACTTTTAAAATAATATGCAACTTCTGTGATTTTATAACTAGATTGATGTAAAATAAAGAGGAACAATGAGGGACATATTGTCCAAAATGCATATCCTCTAGAATTAATAAAGCCTGTATATCTATCTTTGTTATGTTCCTGTGTGATACATTCTCTCAAGCAATCGTATGCTTGCTTCTAACACTTCTAAGGAGATACTTAAACAAGATTTATGCATTATTAATAAAAAACTAATTTCAAAAAAGTAGAGAAAAAGTAGATATACTTTATATTATTACCAATGATGATGTAGTATAAAGTTATGTATGAAACAGTAAATTATATAACAAAACTGTCAGAAGTACATGGTTATAAAAAATAAAATATATATTTATTTTTTTAAAATGTATAATCTAATCAAATCTTAAACCTTGTTAAAATTTAAAAATTTTTAAAACAAAGTTTTCAATTCTGTTTATTTTTTCTTGTAGGTTATAGTAAAGTCATGCAATCGAATCCATATAAAAAGNTCTGGTTTAAACTTTAACACTGTATGCGTCAATTCCCAAACTTAAAATTACTGGCCTCCTAGAACTGAAATGTAGATATATATTTGTATTTTCACCATAAGCTACTGTAAAGACCATTGTATTTTAATAAACACAACAAACTGTAATACTTTTTAATATTTGATATATATATATATATATATACAATGAACATTAAAAGTAAATTAAATTATTAAAGAAATTAAAACAGAAGAGAAATATAATCGACTTGCATCAAGATAAAATAAAAAGATTAGTAACAGCTGGAAAATTTATAAATGAACTGATATAATGTTTAAAAAAAAAAATTAAATGCTATATTTGATAAAGTAAAGAAAAAGAAAGGAAAAATGATAAATACATAAAATCAGAAGTTTATTAATTAAAAGTCATTATTAGAACCATAGAAATGAAAGACAAATATAAAAGAAGCATAATGTATAGAATAAAACAAAGTATATATGAACATACAAATAGTATCAAATGCAGGAAAGACAAAGCTTCTATTCAATATGCTAATAACAGACATGTAACAATGGCTTCTAGGACTTGAATTTATTTACATTAGTTGAAAATAAAAAGTCTCATGTTTTATTAAAGACTGATTACAGAGCTAAAAAATTTATGAAATACATATTAAAAACAAAGTGAAAAGTTTCACATATACATGTGATTACTGAAGAAGTGAGATATTAGATAAGTCTATTGTTTTGAAAAATGAATGCTTAATACGAATTACAGATAATATAAAACAGTAATACTGTACTTGAAATTTAAATTAAACTCAGTTCATATTTATATATTAAAATTTTGATTATATATTTAAAAATGTTTTTAAAATTTAAAAATTTTTAAAACAAAGTTTTCAATTCTGTTTATTTTTTCTTGTAGGTTATAGTAAAGTCATGCAATCGAATCCATATAAAAAGAATTTACATATTGTAAAAAATACTGTAATGGTAGATCAATGAAATTCACAAAAAATATGAAAAATTACCATTCAGAAAGGAATGTGTTTTATTACACACATTTCTTTTTGAACACATTCCTGTCTGAATAAAACATTCTTTTTTGAATGACAATTTATAAATATCTTTTTATAAATTTCTACAATTTGTTATTATGGTATGTTCATGTATACATACATTTAATTTAAAAATAAAGCATTTTATCCAAATTTTGAGTTTTAAACATTTACTCGTAGAAAGCATAAAGAATACAAAATCTGGATTGGATTAACTTAGTTGGCAAAGTTTTAGACTGGTTTTCCAAAGGTTTATAGTTCAAATTTAATATACAAAAGATCTGTTTTATCACTTTTAATGCGAATTTAGTATTACTGTTTAGAATTTTCATTATTTTCTTTGAAAATACTTTGTAATACAGTTGAACCTATCTCAAAATCCTCTTTATCTCTAAATTTATTTTCCCCCCTGCATTTTCAGTCTAAATTTGATACATTTTCAATACATGTCTTAAAAATTTTCTCCCAAAATTCTATATCTCAAATTATGAACTAAAGTGTCTTCAAAGTCCAGCAACTACATTTTGATAGCATAAATTTTAGTTGAGAAACATCTCTTGAAATACAGTACATTAGTAGCAGCGGCACCTGCAGACTATGAAAAAGGACATTGTACTGTACATTACGCGAGGAGCTTCAATCTCTGATTTAACATTGGATCAGTGCTCCCACAAGGTGGTTCTGGTTGCATTTGAAGCTAACTTGGCCTTGAAAACAAAAAATGGGGTTTTGGTCAACATAAGACAAAATTGCATGGGTCAATGGACAAATATCATTCATTAGTTTCTTTTATATTGGCAGAATATGCTAAAGTCACAGATTTTCTATTGTTTGGGATCCCCTTGGGGATTAGGAAAAGGACAATCAAGACGATAAAAGAGCAGCACATGCCCAAATGTACGGGCACCCCTGCATAGTAACAATTAATGCTGCTTTTCTCTGGCTAAGAGTTTGACTTGCATCTTATTGGTTGAATAAAGTCAGACATCAGAAACTATTGACAAACTATTTCTGTTAAGGTATGTCAAAAATGTTTTATTTATACATAATACAGGTATGTATTGTACATGCTACTGTATTAACACAATACCACACCTCCAAACCTATTACTATTTACTGTGTAGGAACCTCTATATCTCAAAACTTGTCTATCTCAAATTTTTTTCTTGGTCCCATGAGGTTTGAGATAGACATGTTCAACTGTCTATCTTGAATCTTGTGGGAACAAGAAAATTTCTAAGGATTGAAGATGTTAAAGAAAGTTAATGAAAGGGTTTGGTATCCTAAACAAATTTTACTTTATATATAATGATGAAGATGGTTCAAGTCATATTTATAAATTTTTGCATGATTAAAGTTATATTTTTAATTAAATTAGAATTGTTTTTAATAATACATGCATAAAAATACATATAATAAAAATATTTTATATATAGTATGTGTAAAATATTTTTTAAAATTGTTTAAATTTTTTATAAGCAATTAAAAGTTATTCTTTCATAAATATTCCACTTTTTAATCAAATAAAAATATAAATAGTTACACAACCAGATATTTACTAGTTTAGGAAGTGTTTAGATGATGCAATGTAGGATGATAAACTATTTATTTATTTATGATATCTTTTGGGAATAAACCAGCAATGAATTGCTCAACTTTCCCAGCAACATTTAAAACTTTGACGGCACCATCTGTTATCATATTTTATTAAAAAAACTTTTTATATTTTTTAACTATTATAAAAAGACAAAAAGCTTAATTTTGAGAGAAGGGATAAAAATTGTAAATGCTAATAACTAGTAAAATTATCCTTAAGTCCAACCTTACTGGAGATACATACGACCCCCTTTATCTCCCCACCTCTCGACCTTTAATTAATCACCAAAATTTAATAGCATCAAAACCCCTCACAAAAAAAATCCCTGCAAAATTTCAGAAACTTTCGACAAAAAGCACAGCAGTTATTAAGCTTTAAACAGGGTGAACAAAATCATTCCCCCACACACACACACCCCTTCCGGAATCACATAGGTCAATATGACTCCAGGCAATTTCCATTTGTGTGAGAAGACAAAAGACTTTTTGTAATCTTCTTTAAGGGGATGAGTTATTTTTCAGTGCTATTATCATCTCAGTACTAGAAACATACTTGTTTTAACCTGAAATGAGTCCTTATGTTACTATCTGCATGTCATTATGTAATATATGACTCAAAAAAATTTTATTAGATGAATTCAGTACAAGATTAAGTTATATTACATATATCATAAAATATCACATATGTGATAATGAATAAACTGTGTTTAAAAGTTTTTTCTGAATTGTCTGGATTAAACAGCTGAATAGAAGTTTTTTCATCATTTTATAAACATTATTTCTATTTATTTCACATTTTTTAAAAGATTCATTATAAATTTAAAAATATTAACACCGAGATATATTTTTAAAATCCCATAAAAATATGGTTGCATTTTTTAAACAAAAACAAAATAATAATAATAATAATAATGAAACTGTCAGTCAAAAACTCTAAAACATTTATCTTTTATCAAAAAGTTGGTGCATTTCTTAAATAATTTTTCAGCAAAAAATTAAATGCTGTCATTGTCATAAAATATTTTTAAATTAAAAGAATGCTTTATGTTAATTTATCAGTTTAGTGTTGTGCTGAAAACTATATGACATATCTATATAATTATTCATATGATTTTATTTAAATCTTCCAAACTATGTAATAGTAATTATTAAATCATTCATAAATTCTTATTTTATTTTGTTTGCTAGTGTGTAAAAGTTTTCAAAAATTTTCTGTATATTCTAGGAAAATTTTGAAATTATTCTGAAAATATTCTGCACCTCTAGCTATTATAAGTTCAAATCAATAGATCTGAACTTATAGTAGCTAGAGATGAAAAATATCTGTTAATACATACAAGATGTCATATGTATAAACTAGAATTCTTAATTTGCAAATTAGCCAAGTAAAATATATTTTAATGGTTATAGTCATTTCAATAAAAATTAGTTATGAAAGACTATTGGCTTTCATACATTTATACCAGTAAGAATTTTTATGGTGTCTATTGGTTTGATTATTCCAATAAAAACCGACAGAATACCAACAAAAATCATTATTGGTTTCTATTAGTTTTCTCATCCCAGCAGGAACCGATAGAGCCATTATACCATTAAAGAATGCTTCCTATTGGTTATTATTATTTCCTATATATTTTTTTTTTGTTTAACATTGATCTATTTCATCAATATTTGTTTTTATACACTTTAAAAATTTTGTAAGATACTTATACTACCTCTTATAATATATTTCAATTCTAATAATATAGATACTAAAATTCCCTCCCAAATAAGATGCAGAGATTTAAGGAAACAAGCAAGAAATGAAATTGTTTTTTTACCTTCAAAAAATATTTTCTTCCATGCTCTGATGTCAAATCTAAATAAAACTTTATAATACTGTATATACTTATTGAAATTTATAATAGAACCTTATTTTAAACACATTTTGAAATTTGAAAACCAAGTTGTTTCCTTCACATTGCAATTTAATCATATATTTATTTAACTTATAGACATTCTTATTGTGCACAGAGCTAATAAAATTTAATTATTCTCATAAAAACATTTATTATGACCTAGTAAAAATATCATTTCATCAATTTCCTAGTGCAGGGGTGGGCAACCTTTTTAAATCTAAATGCCAAATTTGCCAAATCTATGATGCAAAATTTTCTCAGATGCCAACTGAAATTTTTCGAAGCATATTATTTGATGTCTTCAGGATTGAAAGAATCTTTTCGAATAATCAAAAATTCATATATACACACTTTAGAAACTCAATAAATTCTTAACAGCAAAGAAATCACTACATCTTGCTGCCTGACAAATGATACAACTAAATGGGATAAAAGGTTCAAGTCAGTATATTGCAGAGATATCTTGGAAATAAGATTTGTTTCATTTCCTTATTATTTATTATTATTAACACTAAAATAGTTGATAGTGTTTGTTTCTTTATTGCATTTTTATTTAGTGTTGCTCTACTCATAAAATTGTATTCTATTAAATTAAAATATACAACTTAGCAAAGATGTTGGATATTTGGTTTTTAAGATGAGCCCTTGGTTGCATGTTGGAAAAATATTGTTGGCAAGCCACATTCAGCACACATGCCTAGAACTGCCCATCCATCCTAGAGTGATACAAGAATTAAAAGAACATTATCAACGCCAGCAATTTCATTTTACAATAAATATGAAAAATAATATACTGCAAACATTCATTACAAAAACAGCATTTGACAGTGTATTAAATTCACATTTTAAAATTCTATAAATATCTTAATAATAATAGTGACTCTTCTGAACAAGGATTAATTAGCAACGTTGTTAATTTGCTGAATTAATCAATGTACTTTTAACTGTGAGACTGTTCCTTTATAAACCAGAATAAAAGAATAAAAAAAACAAAAGACCATATTTATTTCATAATTCCTATTACACAATTTGCAATTTTGCAATTTCAATAATTGCAACAAACATTTAATGCATGCTCTTATGATCTTAAAAACTATCCTAGAGCTAGAAATACAGGAGAAGGAGAAATTCTAAGGATCAAAGTGGAAGTGGTATCTTTAAGTCCTAAATGGTAGATGAAGGCAATAATGCCTTCTGTAAACATAACTTCTCTGTAAACATAACACAGGGATTGTTTTTAACCTTACAGACAGTTTGGTGTCAGGCAATCCTTCCCATCATTGAACTTTCTTTCTGTTAATGATTTCATGGTTCCAATCTCCTAGTCTAAACTACTTAATCACTACAACCTAGTGACCTTCTTCTCAAACCTTCCTTCTCTGCATACATACACCTCCAAGAGAGAAAAAAATGACTCCTGTCCACTTACTATATAACATCGTCCACTTCCATTGAGTTTATTGCCCCTAAACAATAAATTATCAAGACAAAAGATAGATAGAAAGACATAAGAAAAGTCAGAGAACATTCCAGAAGATCTACAAATAATAACTATAAAATACGGTATATTTACCTATAACGCATGGTAGGCAACTGACATGTAACAGTGGATAAAGTTGAAAATAACAATAACATTTCTGATCCAGTTAGCAGGTAATCTTCAGGACACAAACAGATAAAAGTGGAATTCCAGTGTCTGGAAAGAAGATGGGACAGAGTAAACTGTAAGTTAGTAAACACTCAATTTACTCTACTCCATCTTCTTTCCTAATCACTCTGGTATTCCACTTTCATCTGTCCATACCTGAAGATGGTCTATTAACTGGGTCAAAAACAACAGTGTTTCTTTAATTTCACCTACTATTAAAAGTGCATTGATTAATTCAGTGACTTTCTTGAATCATACATGAAACAAAATATGATGACTATGTATTATCCGTATTGGTCTCAGAACAACTAGACCAAAAATTTTGAAATTTGGCAAGAATACTTCTATACCATGGGACACTAATGTTACTATATTTTAGAGATTATAATTCAAGGGAGAGATAGGGGGTAGAAGGTCATATCCTAAGTGGCCATAATATCTCTGTATACTGTCATGACATTCAGGGCCAAGGGATGACCAAGAAAAAAGTGGCGTATTGTGCACAACACTGTAAGCTTCAGTCCTCTGAAGAATGTCATAAGGTAGTGTTGCCACCAGACCGGTTTTTAAATTCATGGTCTGAATTAATTATTAATTTGTCCAGTTTTCAGATGTTTTAATGAACTTTGCACAATGAAGGAAAGAGTAGGAAATTTGGAGGACAAGTTAAAAGCAGGAAAAATAATTCACAGTTATGGGCATTTATATTAAAAAAAGGAAATTTTCTAAACGTTCAGAAGATAATTAGCATTCCAACGTCTAATATGTATGTTGAAAGATGTTTCTCTTCAATGAATAACTTATGGTGGGATAAAAAAAAAAAAACAGATTAACACTGGAAAATGTTAAAGCTAAACTACTAATTTGCAGTAATGTAAAAATGTTTATGAAGAAATAATAATATATGAAAAACTTTTAGAAGCAGCTTGGAGCAACCAAAAATATATTTTAAGGCAGTAAATAAAAATAATGTAATATTTATTTTTATGTAATTTTCTCAATTATTTTCATATAGTTTATTATTATATGTAACCATTACTGATGTTAGTTTTCAAATTTCTATATTTATATTATATATTGTAACAGATACAATGTATTTTTGTAACTAAATATTATTAATGCGGTATGTGTTATTATTTATTATTCTTACTTTTATGTATTTGCAATTAATATCAACATCGGACTGTTATTAATTATTTTTTTTTGTATATGCCACATGTGAACCAATGCAGAACATCCTTGATGGACTCACTCAATCGCATTCTCTTCACACCGCACTGCACCAACACAGCCTCGTTACTCCCCAGAACTTTAATAATATATCATGTACAGTACTGTACATATTTACCTTCTAATAAAAAGAAATATTTATTTTCTATTCACAATAAAAAAAACAAATTTTTTTTATTTCTAAGTATAACATCCTAATTTTAAAATGTCCAGGTCAGCAATTTTGAAAAGGTGGCAACACTACCATAAGGGCAGGACATAGTACAGTATATCAAAAACACTAACCCGAACTTTCACTCTGCTGAAATCATACACTACACCCATATCAGACAACCTTACACCATTTCTGTCTATCCAAACATATCTCTTTTTCTTCTTCCATATTCATGACTTTTTACACATGTTGTCAGCACCTTCTTTCACCCAGAATCTGTTTCTCTTTCAGACAATTCCACTTGCTCAGCCCATCTTTTTCTCAGTCTTTCACACCCTCTCCTTCCCTCCACATTCCCCACAAATAACTTCTTATACATCTCATCTTTTGGCACTATATGTAGCCAAACCAATGCAGAACATCCTTGATGGACTCACTCAATCGCATTCTCTTCACACCGCACTGCACCAACACAGCCTCGTTACTCCCCAGATCACTCCTTTTCACACCACATATACATCTCAGCTGCAATAACTTTGCTCTTATACTTTGTTCCCCATACCCATGGCCTCACAACCATTCAACACATTGAGAGGACCACACTCTTGTACATACCCATACTTGTCTTCTTTGGAAATATATTCTTGTGAACCAATTTCCCTGTGCACCCAACCACTTTCATACAAGCATTCACTTGTCTTCCAATCTCCCTATCTATTCTGCCATTCCTCTCAAGGGTCCCAAGTAAATTCCCTATGCAAATGCAATTTTTTTGCAATGCCAAAATTTCATATCCTCTCTATTTATTCTCAATGCCATCTTTTTTTGCAGCTCTCATTCAACTTCAACATAAGATATTGCAGTTCATTTTGGCTTTCAGCCAGTAGAACAGTATCTTCAGCATATAATAAGCAATTGAACAGTTCACCACTCACCTTCACTCCCATTCACTCTTCTTTCAACTGCCTCATACATTTGTCCAAGTACACATTGAATAACCATGGAGATATCACACTACCTTGACACACACCCATAGTCACATTGGACCACTCCGAAATTTCATCAGCTACTCTAACTCACACTCTGCTGTTCTCATACAATGTTTTAAATCGCCTCAAGCAGCTTCCCACTCACCCCATACTCATAGAGAACATGCCACAAGTATTCTCTTTTCACTTGGTCATATGCTTTCTCCAAATCCACAAATGCTGCAAAAACTCTCTCATTCAAACCCAAGTACTTCTGAACAATCATTCACAATCCAAAGATTTGATCCATACAACTCTTTCCTGCCACAAACACACACTGAACATTCCAGATGTTTTTCCTAGTAATTCTCATCACTCTCTTCACTAGAATTTGTGCAAATATCTTTCTTGGCATGCTTAGAGACTTATACCTCTATAATTCTTACATTGTTCACTGTCACCTTTCCTTTTATACAGAACAATAACAGTATCTCTCCAATCATTCAGCACCCACCCTTTCTCCCAGCACAGGCAAAACAGGTTTGTCAGACATGCCAACAACACATCATGACCATATTTTAACATTTCAGCACATACTCCATCCACATCTACAGCTTTTCCCATTTTTAACTTTCTCGCCTCTTATAAACTGATCGCTTCACATCCATGACCATGCTCATTCATAGGCATCCTAACTTCACACTTCCTCATTGTTGACATCTGCACATCCTAAAAGCTCACTGAAATACTCACCTTTCCAATGCATTCTCACTCCTCCACAACAGATCACCATTCTTATCTTTCACACTTTTTGTGCCCACATATGCATCACTACCTTTTAACTTTCTCATATACCATTAGAAGTCCTTAACTTTTTCACAATTTCCTTGCATTCACGGTTATGCTCTCTGTACTCATCCCTATTCCCACTATTCAAATATCTTAGGTAGGCTTCTTACTTTCTCTTTACAACTTCAGCAATCTCTTCATTCCACAATGCAGCACCTCTCACTCGTTTGCCCATCTTCACAGTACCACACACTTCTCTTGCATGCTTTACCATACTTTTTTTACAGCATCCCACAGATTCTCAGGGTTTTGTGTAACATCCATATCCAGCTCATTTAGCTTAGCAGATACACTTTCTCTATATTGTAATTTTTGCTCCTTCAGGTTCTCTACTTTCATACATTCTAAAATTTTCCTTTCATTGTTTTATCTTTTATATTGCCAGTCATTCAGCAATTGTATCCTCAATCTGATCAGGTAATAATCAGTACTTTTTTCACACCCTCTCATCACACTCATATCTTTGACCATCCATTTCAACCTTTCATCATATATCACAAAGTCAATCATACTCTTTTGCTGCAGTGTTCTGTTCTTCCAAGTATACATGTGGATTGACTTGTGCAGAATGTGTTGGATATTAACAAATCCCTTGCAGCACATAGTTCAATCATTGTCATTCACTCCATCAAAACCATACCTGCCAACATATGACCACAAACATCCATCACACATACCTACATGCACATTCATATCACCTAACAACACAATCCTTTCATTTGTCTTGCATTCATTTAAGATATCCAACAGAACAGTCCAGAATTCATCCTTTTCTTCAAACGTAGTAGATTCAACTGGAGCATACACACCAACACACAGTAACCTTGTACTGGTACATCCTACTTTCATTCTCAACCAGACCATCCTGTCATTAATGCACTCATAAGGTTTAATACTATCAGTGATATGTCACTGATAGCACGAAAAGAAAACTGAGAAATTCTAAGAGTTTTACAAGGTTATTATCTTTCAGATAGACACTAACATAGAAACTCACTCAATATTTGCCAAATTGCCTAGAAGACACACAAAAAAACCATCCCACACATCCAAGCACTTGCCCTTATGTTTTGTTTCAACTGCACACAATACATCCACCTTCCATTCAAGCATCACATTCAACAGCTGTTGCTCTTTCAATTCAGACAGGCCCTGAACATTCCATACACTGAATCTCATCTCACATTCACATCTTTTAACACAAGGCACAGAGGCCTCTTTCCACTTTATTCCATTTTTAATGAAAGCTCATTTTTGCCTTCGCCCAACCCAAGCCTAGAGCACCAAGACAGTCTGACCTCTCACCTGCAACCTTTCCAGCATGGGTGACCATGCCAGTTGCCATTGCTACCACTGGTTAAGTCCTCAGAGTCATTGAGACACACAAACTCCACCATATAGTGGTGGAGTTTGTGTGCCTCAACTAGATGGATATCAGGGTAGGAGTTATAATCAATGAAAGTTTTACTCATTATTGGCATTTACAATCTTTTCAACTCATCCCTATCCCAAAAATAAGGTTTTTGCCTTTTTCTCTAACTTTTACCATAGAAATTATCATTGATCATTTAGAACCTAAAAGTTATAAATTGAAAACCAAATTCTTCAAATTCAAACTGGACAATAACTATGAATGTTTCAGTAACCTTATATCCAATCCTGGAGGGTAACATAAAATTAGTTCAAATGTTTTTGGCCTATAGTGAAGGCCTTCCTCAGGAACAAGAGGTTCTAAAATCAAATGCTAACATACAATGGAACGCAAACTTTAAAAACTTTAATCTGGTCAACGTGGCTTCCGCTTTTACAGTAACACATTTTCAGGTGTCACCTTACATATGGACTATCCCCTTTTCTCTCTTATTTCATAAAATATGGTTCGGTTTTGGGAGTGCAAAATTGGGCTACAAGTAGCAGATTGAGATATATGTAGGGCTCTTAAAAATAATTTGTATGGGTCACTTAAAAATAATTTGAGTTAAATTTCAAGGAATTCTTCTTTACTTTCTATAAAAACTATCTGGTTGACTTGTGAGGTTCTCATCGGACATGTTTACCTGCAGTTTATTTATATTTATATTATTATTATTATTTATTAATTAACAAAAATAGCATTCTGTATTAGTAACCATATTCCATTTGCTTAATAAATTACATCAGTTACATGGCATTTGGCATATTATACGAAAATGTAAATCTTGGATAATTCAATAATTAAGTTGTGAATATTTCATTCCCTGAATTTTAAACTAACAAAGAATTCCTCTACTTTCATTAATAATATTTAACAATTCAGTCATAAAAATCAAAGAAGTTCACTAATCTATATCTATATATATATATATAAAAATAGACATGTATGTCCCTATATCTCACTTTTTCGCCAAAACTACACATCGCACGTGAATGGTGTTTGTATGTGGTGGTAGCCCCAAGTCTCCATTCGTGCATAGGGGTGGTTGCGTCTCGATAGCTATAAGGGTGCGGGAGATATGAGGCTAAAAGTAGTTGAAAGTGGCTTTCTATTTCGAATGTTTTGTTCGATTTTTTCGAATTTGTTCGAATTAAATTCGAACATAAAATTCGAATTGGTTCGATTATAGAACGATTGAAAACGTTCCAGAAACGTTGAAATTTGTTCGTTTGACTAAACGTAAAAATTCTCTAATTAGTCTGGAAACGGGGGACCTAATTCTTGCATTTTGTGAAAACGGGTAAGATTAGCTATAATGTAATTATCTTAATCTTCACTATAGTTACTTTTTGCCCAGCGAAGCGGGTCCTTGCAGCTAGATTCTAGATTACTTAGAAAAACAGTCTTTTATATATATAAAAAAAACTATACTATTACATACAAATAAAAACCCAGCGAAGCAGGATCTTGCAGCTAGTAACTTAATAAACTGTCATAGAATAATTTATCTTCCAACTGCAATTGAACTTAACCAAAAGACAAACTTATAAAATTAACTTATAAAATTTAAAAGAAATACAAATAAATAAGTTTATAGAATTTTTATAATTCTATAAATGTATATAGTCATTGCAATTTGTATATAGTCAGTCAAAAAATCAAGACTACTAGGTACAGTGAAGCATCAAAAATCCATACTAATTGGAGCCTGACCCCATTCCAATGTTCAATTTGTCCATATTTTCAAATATACATGTAAATTAGAATTTTAATTATCATAAACACAAAATCAGCTGTAATTCAAGTGTAGGTGTTCTTAGTTCAAGCCAATATTTCACAAGAAATACAGGAATACTTACAAAGATTCAAAATGTCACAGTAAGTATTATTGAAGAAGTATGGTTTTGACATTGAAAAATTAAATGCAGTAACAACAGTGTACTTTGAACATTTCAGAGTTTGAATGCTAAATTTGACAAAAATTTACTTCAGAGTTCTAAATAACGTTCAAACTGAGATACAGTGAAAAATGCACTCAAAGCATAAATGCAATCTGTTTGTACCAAAGTCATCTCTCACTCTGACTCTTACATTACCATTATGTGTTTTCAGTGCTTTTTTTGCTTTATTTTTGGTGTGTTTGGTTGTATATCTCACATTAGCAATAATTGTTAAGTTTCACAAATGCTATGATTAAATCATACATCCATGTTAAGTAACTACAACTGTTAAAAATAAACAAAATCTTTCAGCTCACTCAATATAAGCTTTACTTATTATTAAAGTCTTAAGAGGAAGATTGCCAATTGAGATGAAAAAAGTACTGTAATTACTGCAAAGCATGAAAGCGGTACATGTGTAGTGAATCTGGCAGCCACGTTTAAGATGCTGAAGTCAACAGTGTGCAACCAGTAAATACAATTTTCATTTTATTATACAGTATTTCATTTATTGTTTTCATGTTTCATTTATTATCAGGTTATAATATGTTATTTTTTTCCTTAAGTTATATGTATTTGCTGTTTTAAGTTCATTGAAATGAGTATTGTTTAGGGTCTTGAATAGATTAATTCAATTTCCATTATTTCTAATGGGAAAAACTGATTCAGACTTTGAATGACTCGGAGTTCAAACAGCTTTCTAGAATGAATTAATACATTCAAAGTATGAAGAACCACTGTATTAGGTATTTAAAAAAATCCATTTAGATTGAAATTAGATTTAAAAAAACACTGATTTCTAAGTATTATTCATATTCTGTATGCTGAAAGATTCTATTATAGCAGTAATTTTTTTTATATTATTGTCTGTTTAATTTAGTCACTCAATGTTTACTTATGCACATACTAATAATTGGATTTTTTTTACATTTTTTTTTAACATGCTACACTATTGTTTGCATGCAAATTTATATTGATACATTAGTATAAAGCAGTATAAATCAGTGGCATAATTAACGTTTTAATAATTTAATAATATAAATTACTTCTGTAATGAAATCATTTATTATATAAGGCCTAATTACTTATTTAGTTAGACTTCAGCATTTTAAATTAACTAATAATTTGTTCTCATTTAATTTTTAAATCAAGCACCCAAAAATTTATGTTCAATGAAAATGAAAGTGAAAAAATTCACTTTCACTTTCATTGTGAAAGTGTTTCTGTTTCACTTTCACATTTCACTATTATCACTTTTACACTTGAAAAAATTTATCTACACTATGATAATTTATTTACACTATTGAATCTCCATTTTCACTTTCAATGAAAGTAAAAATTCAATAGATAAAATTCATATCATATGATTTGAAATAAATGAAATATTGTGAATCCAACCGAATATGATAATGTGCTAATATTTTCAAATTAAAACTTAAAACATGAGATATAGGATAGTTCATTAAAGATTTTATAAACTCCTGTCAGTTTAGTTTTTTTATACACAATAGAATTAATTTTATCACATTTTATACTCTCATTTTTACTAGAATTAAAGCCAAATGATCTACTGAATTATCAAGCTGTACTATTTATTTAATTTTAATAATTAAATAAACAGTAATTTGACTAGGGGTAGGCAGTTTGGCCACTATCTCTTGATAAATTTAATAATGATAAATAAATTAATTTTTAATTTTAATTTAGAGGAAGAAAAGAATTAGTCCAGAGAGGATCTTGAACTTGCAACTCCTGCATATCATACAGATGCATTGCCAGTTACACTAGCCAGACTCCATCTGTGCTTTACTTTCAGAACTAATAATAATTTAAATATAACTATACTATTCACACACTGTGCCAACTGGGGACAACTTTAGTACACAGCTCTCCATGGCTCTCAGCCAACCATCGCTTCACCCTGACGTGGTGAATGTTTAACTTTGCGTGTATGCATGTATAAACATCTACTACAAACACATAGTTACTAAAGTCATCCCCAATTAATGACATGAGTGACTAGTATGGTTATATCTAAATTATTAATAGTTCTGGAGGTAAACATTGGACAGAAGTCCAGGTAGCATAACTGGCAATGCATCTGCACAACATGGGTTTGAGTCCTGCTCTGGGCCAATCCTTTTAATCCAGAATTTTTCAAATTAAAATTAAAAATTAATTAATTTATAATTATTAAATTTATCAACGAGATGGTAGCCTAATTGCCAAAACTAGTTAAATTGCTGTTTAATTAGTAAAATTTGCCTTAAAATAACCTGATAATCCAGTAGATTGTTTGGCTTTAATTAAAAATACAATAAGTAGATGTTCATTTATTTTTACTAGAATTATTTAAAGCCTTAATCACAATATAATACATAAAAACTTTTAAACTCAAATTTAAAAGATTCAATTTTAAAATGAAGCATTATTTATATAAAATTAGAATTAAAATAAATCCAATTACATTAAAAAATAACTAAAAGTACATAAGTCATATGATTTATATTGACAAAATACTTTAAAGCATCTCAACTTTAAGATAATTACAGTCAAACCTTAATGTAAGCCCTCTTAAATAATGCCACTCTTGTAAAGTCCCAACAAATCTTTGAGTGGATCGTCCCTATAAATATTACATACAAAACCTTTCAGTATCTGTAAATTATTAAATGTACGATTTTGTATTGCAAACAACATTGCTATCACCAAATCATGTGACTTTCAAATTCAAATTTGCATTTATACTTCATTACTGTACTATATATAATTTTTATTGTTTAATATACCTGAATTTTGCACCACATTCTATTTACTGCTATTTTCAGAAGTGAACAAATGCTGTCATTAATTTAAATTGAAGTTTGAATGAATTGTAAGATTTATTTATAATTGAATATTCAAAGTTTGTATATCCAATTGTAAGTAGATCCAATTATATCTATCATAATTTTGTGTATCATAGTTAATATTATATTAATAACTAACATTAAAACCTCAGTACCTACTCCAGCACTTAATTTATTTATCACACAAATATCTTTGACCCTATTTAAGGGTCTTCATTGGGTAGTACTACCATTCCATTGGACCCAATTTATACAGAATAAATTAAAAGTAAAAAATATTCTGCAAAAACATTCTATTGGCAGAGTGACCACTTGAACATTTTCAAAAATGTGAAAGCAACCCTGAATTTTTTGAAAACATTACCACAAATGTTGCAGTATGTTCTTTTTTCACTTAATTCTTAATATTTATATTATTTAAGAGTTTTTTTTTCTTTTTTAAATTTACATCATTATACTAATGGAATGTTCCCATAGAACATTTATTTTTAATTTATTCTGTATATGTTAAGTCTAATGGAATGGCTGTACTCCCCAACAAAGGCCCCTAAATGGGGCTGAAAACATTTGTATGATTAGTAAATTGAGTGCTGGAGTAAGTACTGAGGTTTGTGTGAGCTATTTGTAAACTATTGACTGTAGTTCCAGAGACATTTTCATTAAATGTTAAAAAGAACTTTGCATTAAATGCTTATTACCAGCAAAGCTCATTAGGGAGATCTAAAGTTTTATTTTTATCACAGAAAACTTTTACCAATGAAAAAATAAAAATATTTGTTATTAATGGGAAACTTGTTATAGCAGGTCATGATTGTTCGGTGGAATACTGAGTCGAGTACTTAATCAAAGTACACATTGTATATTTTATATAATGTACAGTACATACATATGATACCCTTTTTTATAGCCTGAAGATGTCTGTTATAAGCAAACAAAAACATTTGTAAAAGTGCTAATTTGAGATAATATATGCTGGTTTAGGTGTTTTATCTGTGTTTAAAATATTAAAGAACAAATTCATTCTTTAAAAACAAAAATTACTCATTCTTTTTTTAAAGAACATATTTGTTCTCTTTGAGTTTAAATATCTGTTGTTCTAGACATTTATAATCATTATTGGCTGACGTTGACTCAAACAGGGTCATAAACTTTCCCAACTAAGTAATTTACAAGATTTGGCTTTCATAACAAACAGTAACAAAAAATATAATGTTTCATTATGTTTATAACATTATCATCAATATATGGAATAAAATACTTGTTTTAAAATGTATAAAAGCGTCTTTTTAAAATATTATTTAATTTCGATTGTGCATTCATATAAAGGTGGAATGTATCCTGACAGCATACCTGTACATGGATGTTTTTAAGTGGTATTAATTGGCATACAAATTTGTTCTTTTTAAGTCTACTAACTACTTACAAAAAAAATAGACTATCAGTTAAAAAGCTATGCAAATATTTTCTGTCAATTCTTCAATGTTAAGTGGTCCATGTTATTAAAAAGATGAGGGTTTGCGAAAGTTTAACATCATTGTACACAGCGGGGAAGAGATCGAAACTGGCTCAAAAATTAAACATATAATTAATGAATGGCCCTGATACATCACTAATACTTCAAAAAACAATTTCTTAGATAACAGTAAGAATTATTACTATTTTTTAAAAAAAGCATTACAAATAGAAAAATTTTCAAATTTATTAATCTTTCAGAAATTAGTTGATCTATTTTTAATATGTAAATATTTACTATAAGGAAAGCTTGAAGAGTTAATTGCTATTTTAATGACTAACTATTAACAAACTAAGAAATATACACTTTAATTTAGAGCAAAAAGTTCTTTTAACTTCAGAAAAATGTATTTTATTTACAGTTTAATCTCATATTTTAGAATTTTAAATAACTTTTATCTACATTGTTACTACTTGTAAATATAATAATGCAATTTATGACTTTTAACTTTAACATAGTTAGTGAATAAACAAATAGTGAATCCAGTAAACAATTATATATAAATCACATTCAAGAATCTAAGAACTTAGAAATGAAGTTTGTGTATTTATTTGTATGAATACGTAATCTAAATGCTTGAAATTATGAAAACTTAGTTAATTATCAAAAAATATCTACTTTGGATAACAGAATTTTTAAATCACTGTAAATCTATTAAATTTCTTCACGTGCTATTTATTTATCAAATATTACATCTAGGAATAATTTTTCAATTTATAAATAAAAATAATAAAGATAATTAAAAGTTTATTCCAAAACTCTCTGCTAATTAATCAATCATTCATCCTAAGTGTATATAAAACATGAAAAAAAAAATTATATACATATTATATTAAATATTATTATATAAAATAATATAATACTAATGCAAAAAAATAATCTTGTTTTAATTTAAGTATCATTTGTAATATTATTTTTAAATTTATAATTCATCATTTGAAATGCAATAAAGGATACTATTAAGTATTTATTTAAATTGCATTTTATTCAAAGTATTCAAAAACTTATTATTTATCTCAAACTATGAAGAGAGAAAATCAAAAAAACAAAATATATTTCTCTGTTTCATTTCTTTCAAGGTAATAGAGTTACATTTTGATTATGTAAGACATAATATGCCTCATAAAATCAATATATAATAAAACCATAAATGTTTTAATATAAACAGTACATACCTATAGTACTGTATATGTAAATGTTATACACCAATGGTAATGTTTATAACTATGGATCTGTTTTTTCATACAATCACAACAGTTTTAATCATCAATAACAATGGATTCACTGTTGTAACATCAGTACCCCTCTAGTAAGGGAACTCGACCAGTTGCAAATAGCTTGTAAACCAAAGCATATTATCTATAAGTATTTTTAATCCCAAAAGATAAACCTAATATTGTCAGCATATAATCTTGACCAATTTGAAGACTAGCAAACAGATTCCACACATTAGGAATTCAGCCAAGTACTTAGGACTACAATTCTGTAACCATATTTCATAAATACAGTAATAATGCTTGTTCTTTTTAATGCATAACAAGAAAATACGTTTATGAGTCTCAGACATTGACTTTAATACTCATTAGATACAATCTTTTCTTTAGTCCAAACATTTACACATAATATTTCACATAATTGAAATTTCTCTACGATGTGGATACAATATTCAAATATTGGGTCATTGGTAACATGTTAAGCTTGCAGTGGAGGATTTAACCAAATCATTTCTCATTCAATATTTTTTGAATTTTTTGCAAAATTTTGCACAACCATTTCTATATTTAGCATCTCTCCCAAACAGCTCATGATTACCAAGGAATGTTGTCATATACTGTATATAAACCAATAGATTCTATATTTCACAATTACTAATATTTATAACTTCTGTTGAATCAAATATTAACAGTGTCAATTGCATAAAAAAAAGTTTATAATACTTTCAGATTATCTCAACAAAAGACTCAAACTCAGAATTATCTCATCTTTTGTTCCTTTCCTATTTGTCTGTTTCTGTAAGGCAACTTCATTGCCTTACAAAGCTGAATTGGAAACAGACAAATGGGAAAGAAACAAAAAAAATAGAATTGTAAACAAAAAAGAGCTCTATACAAGAGAGCTGACAAATCTGCAAACCCTAAGAGCTTGTCAAGGACAGGTGCAATAAGCATGTTCAAGTGCTGAAGAAGGGGGTAACCATTGAGTCATCATCATATGTGACTCAATTTACTGTAGGGGAGAGGAGGAAGAGTACACACCTTATGTTATTTTTTGCATTTCTCAGATGTGAATTTATGTCACTTAAACATCTTTCCACTTGGCTATGTAAGACAGAAAAAAACAATTATAGTTTTGACAAGAAGTTTAAAAAATAGAGAAGATTCCAATGCATATTCTTATCCTACACTGGAGGTTAAGAGTACACAACTTATCGAATTAAGAGTACAAACTAAAAGTAATCACAAATGAAAGCACCTGTGCCTTCATAATCTAAACATCACTTGTGCCACCAATGTGTACATTGCCCAAATTGCACCCAGCATCATCAAAAGATTCTTTGCAGCCAGGACAGAAAACACTCATTATTAGTCCTATCATCTCTTGAAATGAAAAGTTGCTAGTCATTTTTTTCACAAATCCAAGTCTTTTTTTGCACCCACCCTACTTTTACCTTTCTTTTCTGTTTTGGTTTTCTCCTATTCCATCTGCTCTAAGGCAATTTTCATTGGTAAGAAAGAATCTTACCAATCTTACTGAAAGACTCTCTGACTGTTTCTCCATTCAGTTCTGCTTTCTAACTTTTCTGCATTTGGAAGTAGATCTATCTCTGCAATTGAAACTGAAGTCTGACTTGCAGCTCCTTTTGAAATTGTTGAATTTATAGGATCTGTGGATTTTGAAGCTTCCCTTTCTTGAACATCATTTGATGTTATAGGCTTAATTGTTGACAGCAGATAATCTTTCTCACAAAAGACATCTAGATCTAAAGAATATATACCTGTACTGGCGAAATCATTCTTCGCTATGGCTATTATTGCAGTTCTTGCGTTGGCTGCATGTAAAAGCAACTTATTTCCCATGGCATCCCATCAACCATTTTCACATTTTTTGGAGTAAGCTTCTTTTAAATATCTGAAGAAATTTCTATCAAGTGGCTGCATGTTTTGGCTGGCTTGTGGTGGCAGTGTTAACAAATTGATGAAATTAGCTCTGGTAAAAAACAGCTTCAAGTGAACAATGCAAAGAATTGTTGTCCATTATTAGTAAGACAGGGTCTTTGGCTGTTGATTGATTGTTTTTGGCAAAATAATGCAACCACTGAACAAAAAGGTTTGTCTGCATATAACCAGAGTCAGTTATCAGCTTCAGAGTGTCAGGTGAATACCATGGTAATTATCTGGTGTAAGTCACTTTCCAGGAAAGATTAAAGCAGAAGGTGTATAAATTCCTGATGCACTCAAACAACAAACTACTGACTGACTGTCCACGTTTGCCTGATGCAATTTTCATGACAGCCATTTTGCCCTTTGGAGTGTACACCTTAGATGACTTGCTTGGAATGCTTGTTATTGCAGATTCATCCATGTTGAAAATCTTACATAGTTGAAACTTTCTCTCTTCATAAACACACTTCAAATTGTCAAAAAATCACTGTGCACTGCATCAGGTTAGAACACACTCAAGCTTCAGTTTTCAGCTGTTTGCAAACTAAAGCTATGTTGTCTAGAAAAATCCCAGGGCCCAATATTTACCAGTCCTCTTCACTTCTACAAAGTGACAATGATAATTGTTTCTTTCCGCAAATTGATAAACAATTTCCATAAGTTTAAATTTAGTTAATCCGTAGTATATTCTATCTAAATCACAATATCGATTAGCTAGTTATTTTTCCATCTTGAATTATTGAACCATCTTGAGAACATTGGTACAGTTCCCCGAAACAATGCTGGAAAATCTTAAATGAATTACATAAAACAAAATGTCAACAGACCTACAAATCTTTCAATTCTCTCTGTTTATAGCTTTCAGATGCTTCCTCAGGATACATTCCGGTACATCAAACCATCAAACACCTTTGCCACTGGACATTTGCTTTCTCCATCAGCAATTCTCTTTCTTGCTTCTTCCATACTCTTTTTTTGTAAAGTTAAGTTTTTGATCAGTTTTCCTTTTGTATTTACCCATGATTTCTGCAAGAATGGAAGTTAAAGGCTATTGTTTACATAGAGGATAAGGGTACCGCAACAGGTAAGAGTACTCCTGTCTTGAACTGCCGTAAGTACTCTTACCTCAGAAACAAAATTCCACAAATTTGCCGCTTGACTGCAACTCCAAGCAGACATCCACTCGAAAGTTACCTCATGCTTTAGCTTTGACCCCTATCTTCATCCCTTCAAACGCTTTACTTTCACAACCAAGGCAACAAAACTGAGAAAGCTTGTGGCAGAAGTCTGCAAAGTTACTTCAGGAAACACAAAAAGATGTTTTACTAACCTATCAATGCCCTGGCCAAGAAAACTTGGCTCCTACACATTTTGCCATCAACAGTAAAATGTGTACCCCAGAAACTCTTCCATCAATGTTACCAAATTTTAGAAACACCAAGTGGTACTCAATCTCCTCTCTCCTTCCTAAAATGCTAATACCTTTTGAAAACAAAAATGGCAAACATAACTTATTTTCTCTCTCTTATATTCTTTTTTTTTGTAGGTTTTGTGATAAAATAAACAAATTTTGCATTAGACTTAGAATTTACACGTTCCTTGGCAACACCCCATTTTTCGTCCAAAACGGGGTATTTACACATTTTCAAGAAAAATGTTTTTCCTTCCTCTTCTTTTTATGACATAACAATAGTATTTTCTGATAGTTCAAGTCTCGCCCTGAAGGGAAAACGATGTACGACTTTTTTTTTATAAACCGAAATGCTTTAGCGTCCCATTTAAGACGACATTCCCCCCCCCACACACACACAAAAAACAAACAAAAAACTTATTAAATTCTTATCATCATATATCTTCTGGTCATAAGATATTTCTAAGAAAAGGGGTAGGTGAACTGCACGTGCCGCCACAACCCGGGCAAAATGGTCCATGGCATAAAAATCCGACCAGCGCTTAACTAAAACTCTTCTGAAAAGCACGCCGTGGTTTGGCTGCCAAATACTTAAACAAAGCGATTTATTCGGCCAAATCGGAAGAAACGAGCAATGCCCACCGAAATCACGGAAGGAAACTTTCAGCGCGTTTATTAATTAATCTACCCTTTCAAATACAGCTGTCCCTCGACAGTCCGACGTCTTGTAATCCGACACGCTCAGTAGTCCGACGCACCTCCCGTTACGTGTCTGCTTGCACAGAAGCATGTCGCGACGTGAATCTCCCCACCCAATTCTTACACGATGACACACATTTCGTGTGTTTTCCGCGAGCAGTTCTGTTCGAACAGTTGGAGTAGGGAATATCGTAGGCTACTGCTAGCGAAACAATGCCAAATATGTAATCACTTTCGGTAATCCGGACACTTTTGGTAATCCGACACCCCTTTGGTCCTATACCTGTCGGATTATCAAGGGACAGCTGTATTTATTCTTACAAATCTCCTCTATTACAACACACCTGAGCTAAATAAGAATTATAAAAAACAATTTTTTATCAGCTTTTATGTTTTTAAATTCATAATAATTATTTATAAAACTATTTCTTAACAATTTTCTTTATAAATTGAGTTTAAAAAAATAATAAATAACCTTCATTTCTATTCCTTTACCTTCCATCCTAATATTTTTATTTCATTTCTTTCGAATTTTCTCCATTATTTATATTGGAAAAAAAACAACCGAGTAAGAAATATAATAAGAAAAAATTCTCATTCTTATTTCTTCGGGCAAAAAACGTATTTATAATCGATACTGTACGTAAATCGTAACAATAGCCAGGTTGCGGCCGAAGTTTTCATCTGTAAACGTGAACGTCGAACGTCGAGCGCCGCTATCTCGTAAGCTGTGCTCGACGTTCGACGTTCACGTTTACAGATGAAAACTTCGGAAAATCTTTTAAAATCGATTAAAAAAACATTTTAAAAGTTTTCTATCCGCTTCTTTCGTTTAATTATAAGAGGTGGTTTTAATCCGGGCGGCATTCTTACAGGAATACGAACCCGGCCTCTTCCCACTCCCTGGCAACCCAAGGACTTAGCCTAATTTATAAAGCGTTTGGCTAAGCCCGCTTCCTTTCGTCTACTAAATGTACTGTACGTTTTATTGTCAATTTGGCGCAGTTGCTTTCACACTGCACACAAATGTAAAAAATGAGGCGGGATGGAGGTAAAAGCACGCGCTATCCGGATTTTTAATCGGAAATTTAACCGGAAATTACGGAAATTAGTCTTTTCCGGACTCCAATTTTACTTTGTAATTTACCGAAATTATAAAGGGCATAACCGGTGGAGGGCACTTTGAGAATTTAATCCGTCTCTTCCTCCCGGAATGGAAAGTCCTTTCCTTTTACGGATGAGGTAGGGTGTGGACTGGGAGGAAGACCAAGATGGAGACGACAGGCCAGTCCTTTTTTCCTTCCGGAAAATAAACGCCGTCGGCCGGTAATTAAGAGGTTTTAACAAACGGATGGGGGGCCTGGGAAAGAATTGGAGGCGGAGAGAGGAATGAAAGGTTAAAAGCGGAGAAACGGTACTTACCGGAGGAGGCCGGAGGCTTTGCCAGGTGAAGTACAGTTCGGATATATGAGCCGGTACTAAAACGATAAATCCTAAAGCGTAATCGTTGACTTTTCCTTCCCTGACGTAAGACAGTTCGGCGCTCAGACCTGTGGAAATTATCAAAATTATACGGACAGAAATTAAAAATGTCGTCGGTCCGTACGCGCATTTACGCGTTTTAAAAGCCGGGCCCTAAAAAAAATTAACGGGCCCTGCCGATAAGTTCCGTCGTAGTTACTCCTTTGTAAAGAAGGAAAACCGAGGGTAGAGATTCGATATCTTTCGACGTAAAACGGGAAAATATAATTAAATCGCCGGTAAAGAAGGGAAGCGGCGATATTCCGAATCTTTTCTCCGTTATCCGACAATTAACGGAGAGAAAAACGGCGGAAAATTCGCTAAAACCGACTTTTTCCTCGGAGCGGAATTAACGCCGTTCGGAGTAACACCCAATAATTTCGTTTTACTAATTTCGTTTATCAATTTAATGAGTTTAGATAAGAAAATAAATAAATGGAAATTTTGTTAAGGGGGAATTTTTCCAAAGAATTACGCGCTTTGACATTCCGCGAGTGTCCGTATTACGTCCACATTCCCGGAAATTGGCACGATCTTCCGTTGACTTTTACTTATTCTTGGGTTTCTTTTATGAATTAGTTGGATCCACCGATAACGGGACGATTCCTTAAAACGACGAAAGGAGTTTCGGAAGTAGACTTTACCAACTCGCCGGTTAATCGGATGGTCGGCACCTTTCTTCCACCCAATTAATTCCGACGGCAGTTACGGATAAGAAAATTCTCCGCCGTTATTTCCGGACGTCCCCGTAACTAAACCAATTACAGCCGTTCCGGCCACCTCGGTTCGGACCGATTCCTCTCTAATTATCGACCGAAAGAGTTACCATAGCGACCGATGGCGGAAACGTCACGCGTTTACCTTCGTCTTTCGTCATCCGTCTACCGGCGGAACGACGGAAACCCATTTTTATCGTCCCCCCGTTAACGGAGGGAAGAGAAGATCTAACGAAAATGAAAATTCGCCCGGTTCCTTTCTACTCGTTTTCGGAATTTCGCGGCCGATAAACGTTTTCGGGTCGTTCGACGTCATAATAAATTCGACACCGGGACGAAAAACAAACCAGAAGAGGAAGGTCGGAGTCCGGAATCGATCCCACCGGGATTATTTTAGGGGATAGAGGGTGAGAGATTCGAAAGCCAACCGCCGTCCGGGTCCTCCTCTTAAATAGGAGGGAGGAAAAAAACGTGTGTTTAAAAAGGTTGGGCCTACCCGATGGCAATTTCTGTGGGCCGCGCCAAAAACGGACGGTGGGGAGGCCGAGAAACCGGCGTAACCGGTTACGTTCTCGGTTAAGACGGGAGACGTAACTCCGGTCGGGAATAACTGGCGTTTTATCCCAGGAAGAGAGGCGGCGGGTAACTTTTCCACCCCCCAAACGGAGGGTCCGTTCTTAGAAAATCTGCGGTTTTCCGGAATTATTTTCCATCGTCCGGAGCCGCGAAAGGGACGTTCGGTTTCGGTCCCGGAATATCGAAGGGAAGGAAGTTTTTGGACGTCCGGAAAAAACGAGAAGACGGCCTTCCGCCCGATACGTCGTCTCCGCATAAATTTGAATGGGTGAGAGTCATTGCAGAGGGAAGAGGAAGAAGAAGGTGAAGGTTTTAAGAATCGTCGGCATTCGGAATGGAATCGATAGAAGGAATTTCAGTCCACCGTATCCGAAAACGCCTCCACGCGCCGGGGATTTATAAGACCGGTGCCGAGAGAGTGTTCGGCGTTAAGGCACACCGGTCTTCCTTTCCTCGGCTAGACCGGCCGGGGGAGACGAGGCAAATCCCCAGTCTAGACACACTCTCGTTATTGCATCGGCCAGAAACTACCAGACGTTCCTCCTCACTCCGTAACCGGAGAGGTTTGGCTCCGTCGGGCCGGACGGCCGGAGACGAAACCCGGACCGCCATTAATTTAATCCCAGCCGGTGGGACGAGAGAAGGGTATGGAAAGCCGGAGGGTGGTAGACCGCCGCCGACGATTACGGCCCCACTTCCAGGGGGAGTCGAAGGGGTGGAAGATGGAGGCGGAGGAAAGAAACGATTTTCGGCAAGTCGAACCGGCGGCGAAGGTCGAGGGTCCGGAGATAAGCCGGAGATCGAGAGATAACAGACAGGTCGGATTCGACCTTCTCCCGGGTTTTTCTGGGAAACGACGTTCGTCCTCTCCCCGTCCGCCGCCGCCGCGCGGCCCTCTAGCGGCGCGCCTCTCCGTCCGGAAAATCCCGGCCTTTTCGGACCGCCCGCCTCCCGGATAGAGGGACGGGAAGCCACCCAATTCCCGTAGAGGATAGAGGGACGCCCTTTTGTCGGGAAGCGGGCGAATTAAAGGACGATCTCCGCGGGAAGCGTGGTCTCTCTAACACCGGAACGGGTCTCCCCGCGGGAGAAAAAAGACGAAGGAAAAGAGCGACGACCGCGCCGGACTCCGGAACGGGTCGACGGTCGACCCGGAACCGGATCCCGTCGTACCCTTACGGAGGAAAGGAAGGTGGACGACGGCCACTTTTGCTTTCCCGAAATTTGCGCCCGGGGATTTAAAAGTCTTAAGACGGCGTCCGGGTGGAAGAGGAGAGTCCTCGGGAAAGTGGGAAAGACCCATCCGAGACGGAAGGAACTTTACCTTCTTTCTTCTATCGCATCGTTTCCCTCGTTCTTCGCCAATAGTCCGGATAAAACTGCGGGTGCGATCAACTGTCGTCCGGAGAAACATCGCCTACCGGAAGGAAGCGTCGTCCGTACCGACGAGAAAGGTCGAAAGGTGGCGTCGACCACCGTCCGGGGTCCCGTCCCACCGGCACTCCGACTCCTCGGCCATTTTCGGAGGTTCCGCGCGGCGCAAAGAGGGATTTCGGGCCCGACCTACGCCGCCGACCCCTTCCACTCGGCGGTATCGATGGTGGGCGCCGGGCAGCGGCCACGCGCTACCGACGCCGCTGGACGATTCCTTCCGGTTTTCTCCGTCCTTCCACCGCGGGGAGTAAAGTGCTTTCCGGATCCGATGGACCCCGGGGCCGCCACCGACCTTTCTTGTTGGCCGGGCTGCGCGCGCTGAAGCCCGGCGGAGAGAAAGAGAGAAGAGAAGAGAGAACTCACCCAGGAGTCTGCGGACTTCGTCGGGCCGAAGATAGAGATTGAAGGTGGCGGCGGTCAGGCGCGCCAGTCCCAGGACGAAGGCGGCCGAACCCAGCGCCGCGGCCGTTCGCGTCGGCCGTCGTCCCGGCCGGGTGCCGTTCCACCGTCGGTTCCCGTCGGGCATCGTCCTCCTCGTATCTCCGCCGGCAACGCCTTTAGTCGCGCGCCGCCGTTCCGCCCGATCCAGCCACGCGCCACCAACGACGCCACGCGCTCCTTCCACGCCGCTCTTCCGTCTGCCCGGGCGGAAGGAGTCGGAGAGGCCGTCCGACCGTTCCGCTTCTTACCCGTCCTCCCATTGGACGAGCCGTAACGAGGCTCGCCGTTGGTCGCGCCGGGAAGACCGGTCCCACCCCGGACCGCGCGCGCCCGGACTAGACGGCCGACGGCGCCTTTCTCCTCCCCTTTCGCCCCCTCCCAACCGGTTCGAAAGGTCCGGGGTGCCGCCGCGCCGTACAAATAAGGGAAGGGAGAAGGAACCGGCCTCTCTTCCCTGGGCGGAAACGACGGAATTCATCGCCTTCCGCCCTTATCTACCTACGCGTCACGCGTTTACCCCTCTTGCGCGGAAAGACGTGGGAGAAAAGCCGACAGTTTCCACCAGAGAAACGCATCCCTCTTCTCTTTTTCCTTTCCGGACGGATTTTGGTTTCCGGAGAGCGTTAGAAAGACGTCGGGACGACGAAAGAGGCGTAATCGCCCCCCAAAATTTCGCCAATAAAAGCGTCGACGGGGATAAGTACCGCCGAGAAAGGACTCGGCCTCCGGTGCGGGGAAATGCACGTCCGACAATCGATTATATCTGGAACAATCGATTAATCCCGTATTCTAGGCGGAGGTTTCGGTAAGCGCCTTTCTTTCCCACCAAAACTGGAAAAAACAGGGGGGTTGTCCGTCCGCGCGACTTTAGTATCCGGACAGATTACTCGGAAATAAATATCGGCCGGCATTTAGGGGTGGAAAACGGCGGAGTACGGTCGATCCGTCTGGATCCGGCACGTATTATCGCTTTAGGGGGTACAGTACGTCTTACGTCCCGGGACGAGGCGAAGGGCCGCTCCTTTCTCAGCGCGATTAATGGAAAACTTTACGAAAGTTCTTTCCCTTTCGATTCTTTAACGAAATAATCGACGACGACGACGGCGGCGGCACATTTGCCGTCACAGTTTTCGATTAACGCGTACGCCACGCCACGGACTTCCATCTACCCCGCCGGTTTTCCTTTCGGGGCCGCTCTGCCCCCTATTGTTTAATTATTATTATTTCTACATGGAAGAGAAGACGGATAAACCAATCCGCCCTAAAACCTACGACAACTTCCGGTCTTCGACGCACCCCGTCTCTTAAGAATAGATTCTTCCCGTCGGAGACGGCCACCTTCCTTTCTAACGCCTTCTGACGACCCGGCGACGGTTATATTCTACGCGGGAAAGAGAGGGCGACTTTCTTACGGGTTTTAACTCCGACACCGAAACGTCGCCGGCGACGCCTTTGGTCGTCGCTGTCGTCGTCGTCGTCGATTAGTAGGCGACGCCTTTAGTCGTCGCCTACTAATCGATTTCGTCGCGCGTACGCTGGCGGAAGCGACAATCGACCGGGAATCGATACTTTCCTTCGATTTTCGTCGCGTCGAACGTTAAACTGAGAAGTTTAATCGGAAACGAAGGTGAGAAATTAAACGCCGGCCGCTTAATCCCAACCCTTTTGGTGGTTTCGGAGGAGGATTTGGGAAAACGAAGAGAGGAGAGAATGGCCGGGGAACCGAAGATTGGTCTACTAGGAAAAGGGCGAAGGTGGAAAAGAATAAATCGGAGCCGGTAATTAATTCCGAGATATTTAATTCCTCCGTGGTTATCGTCGTAAGTCGCCGACGAAATTAATTAGAGGATTCGTCTCTCGCGATTTTTGTCTAACGCGGACGAAAGAGAAGGAGTGACTTCAAGAGGGAACGGGGGAAGTCCGGCCAGGAGAAGGACGTAATTAACGAGAAAGGAGTTTTACGGTTAATTGTAATATCCGATCGACTTCTTATTAATCGTCGCCTCCGACTAATTAAAAACTCTTAGCGCTAATTAATAAATGAGATTTTCGTGTATTTTCCATCGATTCCTCCCCCGCCTCTCCGCTCCCATCCTTCAAAAACTCTTTCCGCACGCGGAATAAACGTCGATCGTCACTCTCTCGGTCGGAGTGGAAACACAAGGCCCGTCCCGTCGGGGGAGATGCGTTCCGAGTTCCCTCGGAAGCCATCCGGAAGGCGCTTTTAACGCCGAAAACGGTTCCGGGTCATCGTAAGTAAGGCGGCGGTTTCCGGAAGTGGACCCGGAAAGACCGCCATTTATCGACCGTTAAGTCTCGGCCAATTTAAGTAATCGGGTGTTAAACGCGGCGCGCGCTCTTCCCCTTTCCGCTTCGACCCTTTAACGCTCGAGTAATGGAAAGGTATTGTTTTGTATCGTTTTACAGTATATAATTGGTTATTAATTAAGTAACTCGGTTTACCCTAACGGTCGTCCGACCTTTCAAAGTGGAAAAAAATGACAAATTGGGGTGGAAAGTTTCCGGCGGAAGTGGAAGTTCCGCCAGTTCTTTCTACCGACGAAGACGAGGGGCGAAGAGAGAGAGAGGGGGAAGGTAGACTCGGCCGTAACCGGAGCCGTAAAGCGCCGTCTGTTCCGGAGCGATAAGGAGGGAGGAACGGACTCTTCCGGGTCGAGAGTCCGAGAGTCCGGTCGACCGGAAAAGCCTCCATCCATCCCCCGCTTCTCCCCTTTCGTCCGGACTGGTATCGGGACCGGGCACGCCCGACCCTGGTGTCTCCCGCCGGTCTGGAAGAGCAAACGACCCCCAAGCCGGGTGGTTAAAGATGACGACGGAGGAAAAGAGAGTTTCGTCGTTTCCGGAAGAAGCGGCGGAAGTAAATGTCGGTGGTAAATGACACCGAGACACTCGAGCGGCGGAACTCCGGAAACGCGATGCCCGGGTCGGAGATTGCGGAAGAAGAAAAATCCGGCGAAAGAACGATCCGGGATTATCACTTCCGGGAGAAAGAAGGTAAGGGGTCAGCCCGGGCCCCGGTGGCCAAAGAGGGGCGTTAATCGGACGTGGGGCGACGTTTCTTCGGTAGACTGGCGTCACGGCGCATCGTACGTAATTGGCTTCGACTGGCTTTTCCGGAAATTGGCATTGGGGGAAAGCCGGAATTACGTCGACGTTTTGCCGGGCGGAGAAAAGAAGCGGAAAGATGGCCACGGACGAAAGACCTGCTATTGGCTAGGCGTAAAGAGGATCCGATTACCGACAATAACAAGAAATTCCTTTGTTCCGTTTTTACTCCGAGAAAAAAAGAAGCCGGAGGCTTCTCTTAGGAGAGGAATTAACGGACGACGACCGTCTTTTTCGGTTAAACACGAACCGAAAACTTCATTCGACTGTCGGTCGACTATCCTCCTTTTTGGGCCGCAAATTGAAAAAATTGTAGACCTATAAATTCCCACTGTCTTTCTTTAATCTCGAGAAAAGTGTTAGAGAGATGAAAGACGAAACCGGTTACGGAAAGATTAGGGGCAGGAAGCTCCGATTAATTGTATACGAACTTCCCTCGCAAACCGGAAATCACGTCATTTCAATTCTTTTCTCCGAAAGCAGTTAGTAGATGACCCGCACGACTCTACTGTTAAAGGAAAAGTATGATGTACAGGGGCAAGCTACTACTAATTTGAGGTGGAGAGCATATATATTTTAAATTAAATTAAAAATTTCAGCCAGCAATTGTGACTATGTATGTAATAATAAATAATTGCTGGTTCTTTCTTCTGTCTTTTATAACAAAAGTCGATCGGGCAACCCTTACAGGCGGATAACCACGCCTAAATCTTTATCCGCCCGTAAGGGTTCTTCCGCCTTTTTGACCCCGGAGAATTACCGGCGGCGCCCTTTACGTCACTACCGGGATGTTTCACGTGGTAGAAATCCAAAGGAACGAATCCCCCGGGGGTGGAACGAACGGGTGGGTCTCGATATTTGTTCGACGACGCGATCCGATAGAAGGTAAACACCGGAACTCGTTTTCCGTCAAATCTCCCGGGAATCGGCCAGGCGACGGAAGGGAATTTGCGGAAATCCTTTTGAAACATTTACGGCGGAGAGCCGAAACGGAGGTGGTCGATTCCCACCTCCGTTCTCCCCCCCCCTTCCCTAGGATAGGGGAGGTGACGTCGTTTCTTTATAGGAGATTGGTCAATCGGCGGCTTCTTTAAAAAGTTTCTGCCGACTTCTTTACTCGTGTTTCGACCAATAGGAAAGCGGTAGAAAAGACACTTTTAAAATAAAGTTTTTTAATTAAATTTATTTTCCTGGCCTCCAAAATACCTTTTCTGTTTGTTTATTTCTTCTTTTCAGCCAAACTTTTCCCTTTGCTGAGGAAAGTGACGGAACAGTTTGGAGGTGGCAAACGAACGAGGCGACAATCTAATTCTACTGGCGATATTCGGGTATTGCGGAAATAAAACGAAACAGAAGGGAATGTATTTATTTTTCCGGTTCCGTTTTCCGGTAAGGCGGAAACTAGCATTTACTTCGTGGTTATAACGCTTCCAGAGTGCGACCGCGCGATAATTTCGCGGCGGTTGTATTTGTAGCAGGGCTTTAAACCCGTTTACTTCGCGTGGCAAATGGCCGCGGCCGGATACCTCCAACCGCTTACGTCGAATATTTTCTCCAAAAAATTGTCAAAACGTGGGGGGAGGTGGAGGTTTACTCGGGCGGATAAATGCCTAAAGGATAAAGGAAGGGATAAAGGTTATGGCCGAGACGAAATGCGCCTTTAAAAGAGACAAAACGGATCCTTCTTCTCTTTTAACGAAATCTGGAATTTTCAAAATCGACACTTTCGGAAAAAAACGGCGCGATTTTCAAATTGATTTTTTTTTCCACCGGATACAAAAATAAAAAAGTGCCGGAGAGCGTTTCCACTCTTTGTTTTCGCATTTTTAAAATAATCGATTTTCCATTTTGGTCGGCAAAAAAACGACTCCGCCAAAGTTCTTTTCCTAATCCATTTTAAATACCCTTTCGGAGACCGGAAATTCCCGTCCAAAAAGGGGAAATTTCGGCGCCCTTCCAGGACGGAGCCCGCGGATTTCGGGAGCAGAAGAGCAAGGACAACAACTTTTATCCGTCTTTTTCTTTAAACCACTCCGAATTAAATTAATTTTCATCTCCGAGGAACGTTCGGACGAGCAGGGTGGACCTTTCTTCCGTTCGACCCACGGAGGCCGGTTTTATTTTTTAGAAAATTTAAAGGGAATTCTCCGGAGCGCGGAGAGAGGAAGTCCCGGAGGATGTGTCACAATGGACCGACACGCGACTTACTTCTCCCTTACAAGAATTTCGGGGATGACTCAACTTTTTCGCCCCGGGTCGCGTGCGGCGGTCGGGCCATCTGGCGTAGGGTGGCCTAATCGCGTTACCGGACGCGTCGTAATCGTTTCGGCCTCACCAACAGACGGAGGAACTCCTCTCCGGGGATTTATTGAGATAATCCGGGAGGCCCTCTAACCCTCCGGTAAAAACGGGGGATCCGGCCCGTCGAGTCTACCACCGGAGCCTTTTGCCTCCGAAAAGGCTCCGCATTGGCCGTCGTCCGGCAAAAGTACTTAAAATTCGTCTAAAGCCTAGACGGGGTGCAAAAGGCAGCCGAGGGCTATTACGACGGGCCCCGGAGATAAGGGGGGGGGGACGGATAAGAGTCACGTTTTTGGAAACGAGTCGAGAGTAATAGTCTTTGGGGCACGGTAATGGAGCAGAAGGGACGAAGGAAAGGGTGGCGGAGAAGAAAAACGAGTCGACCTCGACCGACGCTCGGCGTGCCTGTAGAAGAGGGGCCAAGCCCGTTTAATGATACGTTTAGTTTTTCTTCGGGTCGTTTACCGTCGGACAAACTGTGTGTTTAACGAGAGGACGTCGACGGTGCCGCCGCACGTACCCATTAAAATGCTAACTGCCCGGATCGACGTAGAAATTAGACGTCTTTAAGTATACGGTTTTACGGTTTGTTCGTATTCTTTTTTTTTCGCCGCGTAAAAAACGGAATTTTTACAACAAATGTCGACGGCTTTATCGAAGTTTTTTACCGCATTCTCGGTCTCCCGTTCGTAATCGCGAACACCAGCCGTAAATCTTATTACCAGACCGTAAACAAACAATAAAATTAACAGTCGGGCGATTTACATTTTTATAATTATCGCTTTTTAAAAGTAGACCGGGACTGGATTCAACGTCAGCCGTTCCGAATTTCGTGGTTTCGGATCTCTCCCCCCTTGGAAAGGGGCATGGGCCGCGCTGATAGAAACGCTCAAAAATTACCTAAGTAACCAGATTTAGAAGAGGTTCCGGTTATATTTTACGGGAATTTTTCTCCCTTAATATTAGAGTTTGCGGCCGAAGTTTTCATCTGTAAAACGTGAACGTCGAACGTCGAGCGCCGCTTACGAAAACTTCGGTCGCGACCTCGCTTATAACGTGGCACATTTCCTTCTACGCCGGGTAAAGTTTAATTGTTTCATCTTTTCTAACGTTTTAATTTGTATTTTAGACCGAAACACCTTTAAAATATATCCCCCGAAATGATTAGGTTAACTTCTTTTTTTTTCTTCTGTAAAGAGAAAAATACAACTTCTATTCCCAAAAAGAATTTTTAAATTTTGTAAAATATTCGCTTTTGAAAACGTTATTGTATTTTGGAAGAGGCGCCGCCCTTTGGCCCGTAATCGGATTTGGAAGGAGGCGATGGACTTTTTGCCCGCCTTCAATCAAAGAATTTTGATTTTTATCGGAAGAGAGAAAAATTGATCGAGAGTTTCGGGATTGGCCCGTGTCTCGGTCTAAGCAGATATTTAATTTATGATCGTTACTGGAAAATGCATAAAATTGTATGGAGAGAGAGAGAGAGAAAAAAGGCGAATTTATTCCGGGTCTACCTCTCGTTCGCTTTTCCAATTTTCGCACGGATACTTCTTCTTTGTAAAATTTCCTAGACGTAGGCGCCCATCGCCTACGGAGGCAACCCCCTACCGAGCTAGGTTCTCCTTCCAAATCCTGTTACTACGCTTTCCTATACACCCGCTTTCATATTTCACCAAAGATTTTTATATCGGTTATGGATTTCGTGCCCAATTATGTGGTAAAAAGTCTATTTTTACGGATCAGAATATATTTAAAGGAGAGGAATTATATCTTTCTCTTCGTTTTCTAATCTTTTTATCGGGAGCGAATTGCTGTACTCCTGTGTCGGACGATTTACGAATGGAAAAGTAACTCGACGAATTCGTCCTTATGCCTCCGGGGTATACGGATTATTCGATTTGTGTTCTCTACCTATAACTTATGTTAATTGCGCCAACTGTTTACCAACACCGAATTGATTAATGTTGACATTTCTCTTAGGATATTAAGTTACACTGATCAAATATTATTAATTTTAATGCATTCTGTTACGTACGGTACGTATATACGCCTCTACAATTCATTGTATCCGACAAAATGGGAATAGATAAACGCGCCATCCTACCTCTCTTTCCCGTGTCGGAATCCTCCGAAAAATTTCTTAATTCGAATTTTGATTAAATCCGTGTCCGCGATAGAATATTCCCGCGAAGAAAGACGAAGGGGTGTAGTTGATATTCGGCCGGTCCAAAACGACTCTGGGCGTTTTATCGGACGTCGAGTTATCATCTATCTTGCACGTCACGCTCTTGCCTCCACTGTTCTGGCAGAAGCCCACTTGTCGCTTTTCGTAGCCGAGATATCGCGTCTAAGTCGTAAACAATCGATGACGTTTTTCGTCAATATGTCACGCCTCGAGTACTTAAACTTTCCGTCTCTGTCTTTCTCGGCTTCTCTCGTTTGAGAGGAAAAAAAAGAGGGGGATAGAATTCGCGCGTTACGTCAATCCGTCCATTCTTATTTACGTCCGGTGAAAGAAGGAGCGAAAACCGGTTCCTCCGGCAGAAACAGAGTGGAAAAATCAGAGAAATCCTTTATATTCTCCTGTGTTATCTCTCTCTGTCTCTTATTAACCCAATGCGGTGTCGACGAAACAATTATCGGAGGGGGTTAAGCGGGAGGAATTCGGAGCGAAGAGGAACTTTGTAAATGATCAAACTGGCCGAGCGAGAGGAGAGAAAGAGAGTAATGGCGGATGTAAAATCCGAGAGGATAATTAAAGAGTACGGACGGGCATCAAAGCGTGTAAAAAAATTCGTCAGACCGATGATAAAAACAAACACTAGAACCTGTTACGCGGTCTACCGTAATACGGAGAACCGATTAAAATTCATAAACGTAATTTGCGAGTGGAAATGATGAATGATAATATTTGCCCGAACCGATCTTTCCCCATTTGGCATTACTACTTTGGTCGGACGGTGACGTCGGAATGGGTCTTCGAAGACAGCGACAATGATTGTGTTAATACTGATGGATTGCTTTGGCCCGGGTTGCGCCGGTTAGGCTGCGTCTGTCAATGATGATAGATGACCGAAGTAAATGTCGGATGCTTACCAAAATCTAATCATTGCAATTCGGTCGACCAGAAGTACTTTTCCACCAGAGGTTACTATTTTTCCAAAATAATTTCTCTGATAAAATTTCGTTACGTCCATTTCCCTATCGAAAATTTATTAGAATTTCTAATGATTGATAGCCTCTATTGAAAAATTAAGCCGAGGGATCCGGGATACTTTCTCCCCCTCTTTTGCTTAACCCGAATATCGTAATGTCAACCCACTCTTTTAATACACTGGCCGGGAATATATACCGGGACCAAGTTTAGGACCGACGATCGATAATTCTTTTTTAATTCCTAGAAATTGGGTTTTTTGATTCCGGTTCTCTTATAATCGATACGGTGACTTTGAACTCGAATCTTTCTTCTCTTTTTTATGGGAATATCCCGTAGGAGTCGTACTAGAATTTCCTGTGCCGCTAACCGGAGGTTGGTCATTTCCCGGAAGTTGTCTAGTGAATCACGTGCTTTGATTTATGGAGTCGGAAATATCCAGGGAACTATCCTCTCCTTCTCCATTCGTAGCAGTTTGTTTAACTTCAACGTCTAATGATGTCTTCTCGCCCTCCAACTTTCTTATTTTCTCGCAAAGTAAACTTGGGTTATTTACGAAATGTCGCTTAGCCTATTCATCGATTCAATTTTGCAAATTATATAATCGATTTGGTTGGGAGTATATTAATTAATTTTTAATCTACGTTCTATTTAGAATATTACGTTTTTTTTCGAACGTTCGACACCATTCGTTTATACTGTTTTTATCGCACCGACGGTTCAAATTACGTTTAAGGTGAAATTCTGTACGTAATTTCGAACGGTGAATTTCGACGTGGGAGCGAGAAAATAAATTCTCTTCCATTATTTGCTCGGTGACTCCATATTGTTCCTAACCGATGTCGATCGAACTGGGTTTTGTGAAAGTCAACGGCAGCGATTTAATGCTCTTTTTCTGCTCGTATTGAAAATATATCCTGACTACTCTTACCGGATACGGGTACCTTAACGACAGTGTTATATTTTCCGCCGAAAATCACCAAAACCCGACAGTTATTTAACATTCCAAACGATTTTCTTCACCCTTCAACTCTTCGAAGGAAGAGAATCCAACAAATATTACAAAGGGAGAAAAACATATTATTTTTATAAACAATATTAAATTTATACACTTGGGTATTAACGTTAGGACGTGTGTCTTTAGAGAAAATAACGACGGAATTAAAGGAGTGAAGCCGATTTAGTCTAATATTTAGATAAATTATCGTTATTGAGCAGATTGTTACTGTATATCAATTTAATCCCAGCGAATTACTAATGGCTTACTTATGATGTTCATTCCAAAATATTAACAATATATAACTTTAAATGCTCTCGAAGTACTGGTGTAAAATAAATCATTTATCTTATACACAAATGAGTAGCATTCTTTCTGTCAAATACAATCGGTTTTAATTCTATACTCAAATATAGAAATTTCTCTTTATTCATAATAAAATCTCTCAAATTATTCTGTAATTCTATTCTATTTACGATTAAATATTGTAATTAATATTTATACCAAGCTATAAATAATATAACGAATGGCAACTTATCCCTTTTAGAAACATTAGGGATGAAGCGAATTAGAAGAGGGTCGACCCAAACTTTTCCTTAACCATAATAAACTAAATTTAGATCAAATCATTATTAAGTTACTGTAAGAAGAATGCGTATAATCTCCAGACAATTAAAGCTCCTTTCTGAATTTAATCGGTGAGAGATAAAGATCGTAAGTGAGACTCGTAACAACTAACGTCTTTAGCTAGATGCTTCTCTCTCTCTTATCATTTACGACATAGATTTTGCATAGAAGACGTAGACCAAAGGTTAAAAGATAGAAAAGAATTGACGAGTAAAATAGATTGTGCTATAAAATCACAAAAGATTTACTGCATGACATTTCGATAATCGTTTGTGTGAAATATGCTTTGTAGTCATTAAATCAAGAGAAGAAGCCAAAATGACGGATTTCTCCATTTAATCCGAGTATAAGTAACCGTTTTAGAAAATGAAAAGTTTTTCCAAATGCTTTTTTGAGTTAAAGAGATAGCTGGAAATAAAGTATATAACTCTCCATTCTTTCGGCTAAGATGTAAGAGATTACAATAAATGAGGACCTGCCATCTGAAAAATGATAGTATTCATTTTAAGAGAAGAATTTTCCATTTAACTTTGGATGGTGTCAGACAAAAATGTCGACAAAACAAATCTCGATGCTGGAATTTTCAAAGTTTCAATTAGTTTTACTACGAGATATACTAACGTTTCTATATATCGAGCCAACGATGAATCTTGTTCATGCTTAAAAATAAGAATCTAAGAAAGTACTATTGATTTTTCCCCCCTTTTATATTTTTATCCATTCGGAAAATCGTTTCGAAAAGAATGAAATTTTCAGTTTTTCTTTATCTAATTCGAAATAAAATAAACATTTTTCCCATAAAATTCCAAAGAACAAAGAACTATTTCTATATTTTAAACTATAAAATAAATAAATAAATAAATAAATAAAACTTTCATCGCATGCAATTTAAATGCAGGCAAGAGAGAGGCTCGATTTCATTCACCCGCCAGCGAAACTAGTTTTTGGCTATTGACTGAAGACGTCTAACATTCCGTGACGTCAGTAAGCAACGTCACGTGATTCTAACCCCCCTTCAGTATAATTAGCTCTTTCTGGGAAGGGGGGAATCGAAATTCCGCCCCGTCCATTTCGTCGGATAATCATAACAATTATAGAGTTTGTAATGTCTTCGTGGACTTTGCTATACGAATATTTACTTTACTCGGTTCTTATTGTGTATTTGGCCGTATCAATGGTTAATAGCACCCGCATGAGAAAGTGGATTGGCAAACACGAAATTCGCAATATAAAGAAATAGTTTTTTTTTTTTTTTTACGAAAACAAGACTTTTTGTAATGGAATTGTTCGTACGAAGAATTGAAATTCTGCTTACAAGAATTTTACAAGGAAGAATGTGAATTACTCTATGGTTTTTCATTAAATCATTACCTTTAAGAATTTTAGTAATGGTAAATTATAATATTCTGGTATTGTTAAAACAGTGGATCCGTGCATGGAGCAGCAAATGGTTACACGGCGTCGTTGCCTCCATTACTAGAGAATACCCTTGGCAAGGAAGTATTATCGCTTTAAATTATCAACACACAAAGACTAATACCGCTCGTATTACTCGACTAGAAGAGAACAAAACTCACGAAATGAGTTTTAGTCTCGAGGAATAGGTCATGACCATAAGACGGATCTCCATCTCCTAAAAGAACAACCTCAAAGTTTAAGCAGTGCTGACTTCTAATTATATCTGGTAACGTAGATTGCCGACGAGAGAAAGAATTGCACGATTCATTTCGGTGAGGCCTTCCGAAATTATCATCATGATTTACTAGATGATAGACCGATAGGGGCGTCCTTATTCCGGTCTGAGAACTTGACCCGGCTTCCACCTCTAAAATACCCTTAGGGTAACCCGAAGTAAGGTGTGGAGTCGCTTAACCACCTACTTAACATCCATCATTTTTCTTAACGATAGCAACGGTTAGATTTTTCTTATATTTAAGAATAGTAAAAACTAAAAGTCGATAGAACTGTACTAATATTGTTATCTACATTTCGTGTTAGAAAAATTCTTTTTAGAAAATATGCTTCGCTTCCTCCGGTCGGCTTTTAATGACAAGGGAGTGCAATCATCGCCTGGCTTAACCTGTCATCTTCTTGTCAAGATGTTCTCTAACTACAGAATCCTGCCTGCTCGCACCAACGTGATCGGAATTCTGAGGGGACCACATGCAGCACGTGTAGCACAATGACCAATAAAATTCGTCTCTCTCTATACTCTTTTTTTTTTAAACAACTAATATAAATTAAAAATATATAATAATTAAAAAATCTATAAAACATTTTACTATTATGTTCTAACTATTAGAGAGAAAGAAAAAAAGATGCTAAATTAATACGGTAAACCGACGTTTAAATGTAAAGATTTACAGAAAAGTAAGGAAAAGTAATTTACGACGTTAATTAAAATCTTACACGGGTTGTAAAGTTTCATAACTTGGAAATAATTTACAACTTTGTACCGGTGGAAGTTTTATTTAGTTGAAAAGGTTGGAAATTTATGTATTATTAAATGAAGCAAATAATATCCAATATTTATTTGAAAAGCTTTATGTAGAGTCATTACTCATCGGTAGCCAGAACGAAAAGGGAACTATCATCATTATTTAAGAAGCATTCGTTATAAATATAAAATTCCTTCTTTAGCAACCATTCTCATTAATAATCATATTTATTCTTACGAGTGAGCTTCTCAGAATGATCGATAATATTCCGACACGTTAGTAAGCTGGTAAAAATAACTAAAATTTATCAAAGAAAGCTTTTAAACTATTTGTAAGTATTTCAGTATTTAATTAATGTCACTAAGAAATTTTTAAAAGCCTTTCGTTTAATCACACAATTTTCTCCGATGTAAACAATTTATTTCTTCGACATCCTCTTAACTGACTTAAGTAACGATATCTGCAAAAAAATATATATATTTTTAACTTCTGGACGGACGAAAAACACCCTCCCCCCCCCTTACGTCTTAACAGTCTCCCGGTATCGCTTTCTGTAAAATACACATTGATTGGGTAAGTGGTTGATAGAATCGTATTACCGGACCAGTGTCTGATGGCAGCAAAGAATAAACTTTACGAATTTAACTTTTAAAATCGCTAGTTTATTTATTTATTTTTTTTTTANAGATATATTAAAAATCACCTAAAATTAATTACGATTAAAGATTTTTTTTTATTAGAAATTTAATTTTTTTTTATTGCTTTCTGCCTCCCCCAAAAAAATATCGATTTGAAAGAATTTTACATACATTTCAGCGAATAAAAATATAAATTTTTCGTGGCAGTCTTCTTCGAATTTCTACCATTTTTTTTATCTACTACAATAGAAAAAAAAATATATATATATAGGAATAAAAATTTATTCGGAATTTTTTATAATAGCAAACAAAAAAAAAAGTAATATTTCTTTTAGTACGGGAATATTTTAAAATTAAATTGCTAAGATTTTTAGGAATTCGAAAAGGAAAAAAAAAATAATAAGTAAATGAGTAAGTAAAAAGTCTTCTTATGGAATAAATTCTAGAATTTCTTTCTATCTACTTCAATTTTTATGTCTAGAAAAGTGAAGTAACTCTCTCGCTTTTGGTGTATTCTTCAAGATACAATTGAATGAGAAGTTTCTTTCTAATAAAATTAGAAATATTTCGATTAAATAATTCTAAATTCGAAATTGAAATCCATTAAACTTCCTTCATATCTCAAATTTAAAATAGTTTTTAGTATCTAATATGATTTGTAGACTTTGATAGTAACAAATAAAAAAACAAACTGGATATAAGTAAGTAAACTCGTCTGAACTTTTCCAATTTCCAACCAAATATTAAAAAAAAATAAAAAACAGATCGTATGAAAAATAATATCGTAACGTAGGAAAAATACTTTTAAATATTGAGAGAATGGTAATTGCAGCGAAATGACGGTCATTAAGGATGGTTTTTATGTAAAGTTTGCCTGTAAATTCGACACGACTTTCGGTATTTTCTCGGTGGGATCGCATTTCTCGACATAAATAATAGACAAATGTAAGTACTGTTACTACCGAAAAACTATTTATCAATAGATAATCGAGCTTCTTTTATTTATATATTAAAAGTAATAAATTTCCCCCCTCTCCCTGAATGTAAATAATCTTCTTGGTAGAAAATAATGGATATACAGTAGTATTTTAATTATACCTACTTTATAGTATTTAAATTCTATACCAGATCACGAATTAATTTTACTGCATTTGGGATTAACCGGACGTGCTCGATCATGTTATTCCAATAGAACTTAATAATCAATTTATCATTAAGTAATGTTGAGCCAACTGTCAACGCTCTAGTAAGTCTGTTTGCGTTAAAGCACACACGAGGTATCGAATTTATCGCGTAGACAGTCACGAGATTGTTTATTTTCGTCGTCTCTACACACTTGCCAGATGTTTATAAGCTATCTGTCGTCGAAAGTCTAAGCTGTAAACACAGTATATTCTACACAATAAACTGTGTATAATATTATAGAAGAATTTCTTTATTGTATTAACTAATTTTTAATTATAAAAGATAAGATTCAAGAGAGAGAATAAAATAATAATGATAGTGTTTATAAGGGGGGAATGAATGATAGACGACTCGGTGTATGATTAATACAGTAACAACTGTTATTGTTGTTACGGTAAATTAACATTTAACTAATAAATTAGTAACTTTCTCTTATTTTCAACGTTATTTATTATATCTTAATTAATTATTACCACGAAATATATTCAGTATCAACAAACTTGTTTAAACTTTAATGATATAGTCCTATTGTATAACCTATATATTATAGAATAGTTATCTCCGAACAGAATAAGATTATTATGTTAATAAGAATGTATAATTCATATTATAATTAATTATATACAGATTTATATCTTAACAAATAAGATCTTAAAAAAGAAAAGTAGTGTTATATCAAATTATTCCATTTTACAACATTAAATAATTCATATTAAATTTTTCATTGTATTGTTTAAATTGGATGTTTGGATAACGGATTATTCATTACAAGCGTGTTTCTCAATCGGTGGATCGCGATCCCCAGAGAGTTTGCAAATTGTATTTCTGGATAACGTCACCATCTGTCAATACGCCAAACGCAAACCTAAAAGGGATTGACATGTAAAAAGATCGGGGAAATATTGCCTTACGTCACTTAAAATAAATAAATCATATATATATATATATATATTTTTTTTTTTCTTTAATACTCTTTAATACATTATAAAAAAATCAATAAAGAATAAACGTTGAAACATTTGTTTACAATACTTAACACATTCAAAATACAATTAGGAATGTCGTATAAATATAATTTTTAATTTAAAAATTTAAAAGATTTTAATTAAAAACAAACTAGAAAATTTATTAAGAATAAATGTATTAATTAATTACGTTTTAATTAATTATAAAACATTAATTTTTTTTTAATCTTTATCAAGAAAAAAATATGCTTTAAATGATATTCGGTATTATAAATTAATTAAAAATCTCTTCCCTTTTATAAATAAGTAAGTCGATTATACGAATTTTTTTTAAAGTCTTATTTAAAAATGATTTTAAATTAATTCTATCGGAAAATATTCGTATTTAAATCAATAATAAAATTTAAATAATTTATTTAAATATACAGAAAAGTATATTTGTTAAAATTCATCAGTTTGAAGAGAAAAAAAAAAACTCCTTCCCCTTATAAAAACTTCATTTCGAAACGGAATTAATATATTTTATATGCGGCAATTCTTATAAATTTAGCATTTTATCAAAGAGGAATATTGATAATTTGATTAAATTCTTTCACATTTCTGACGGTCGCCAAGTAAATTAGATAGCTGCCGCGATCGGGATTCAATTCTTCCTCCGAATCTCGAAGAAAATAAAATTCTCCGTTACAAGGAGTATCGTAAATTACGTAAGCGAGTAGTGTACGAGCGTGCGATAGACACTTATATATATATAGGTCTATACGGCCGACTTCAATTTTGACTAGAAAACGACTAGCAATGGAGGTTGACAGATACGAGAAGGAAGAAAACTCCCGTAAAATTTATCCGATTAATACATTTTAAAGATTTGCTCTATATTTTCTTTATTCTATCTTTTCTACTTCTTTCTTTTCCTTCAATATTATCTGGCATAATTGTTTTCTTCGTTCCTCTGTTTGCCCTCGTGTCACGTCCAAAATATTTCGGTTGCTCCTCACAATCTCTGCCTCTAGAGAACAGTTTAGCTCTGTCTTATCCACTCCGTAATGATATTTCTTGGATCCACGCTACCCTCGGCAACATTCTCCAGACTCTTATATTAAATGTGTCAATCGTTTTTCTCTCTCATTCTTTCTTAATGCTTAAGCCCGACATTCATATTTCGTATATACTCGAAAGATAAATAGGTGGTAACTGTATACGCTGGTGGTCACACTAGAGGGTTGACATATATAATAAATACAGTGTATAGATGCGGTCGTAATCAACAAGTAATATCGGTTGAACTTTATTCTGTATCGCGAATATCGAACCTGGACTCAGACGTACCGATCGATAGGAAGAATCTATTTGACGCAAAATCACATAAAATGGGAGAAAGTTATAAAGAGAGGAAACATTATATCGCAACGATTTATCTATAAATCGTTGTATTCCGAAGAGAAAGTACAGTCGACCCCCGTATAAGATCATTGATTTTTCCGTTTTATATGAATTTCATGTTGTACGAGTCACTTAGATTTTACAGATACGTGTGCCGGGCTGTGAACGGCTCACGTATTTGTAAAATCTAAGTGACTCGTACAACATGGAATTCATATAAAACGGAAAAATCAACAGTGTTATAGGGGGGGTCGACTTGTAACGTTGCTGTTAAAAATTGTATTTCCAAACAATGATTATTAAACGAGACTATTAAATTATTATTAAAATGAAACAAAACTAATAATTAATTATGACTATTTAATCGAATTTACTCATTTGTTTCTTTAAAATTAACAAGGAAATTTGGAAACTAAAACTTAGAATATTCTTTACCGGCAACTGATTAAATTCGAAAAGTATTATCAGAAAACAATTAAACGATCATTAAGAACGAATTAAAAATATATTTATGTTACTAATATAATATTAAAATATATTTAATAATCAATTAATCGAAAGTAATACTGAATGAAAGTTTAAAGAATGGCACAGCATCTAAATACATTTACAAATTAAAGATGGTGAAGGCAATTAAAATAATTGGTAAGTTGCTACTGCCGAAGTCAAGAGCGGTGTTAGAAAGTCAAGAAAATAGAACGTGGCGATCGCTTGGGAATGAAAACGTACTTAAGTATATTGTTAATTTAAATCGAAAGTCGTCTATAAAAATCTGAATTTAATTTTATTAATAATAAGATGATTCGATTTGGAATTTACTAAACGATTTTTATCGAAACGATCGAAAGGTTAGATAATAAGGATCCAAAGACGATTGTTCTGCCGCGCTATTGTAACAATAGTCGTGGGAATCGAATCTTAATGCCTGTATTACAACGTCTTTGTGTACTTCATCTATAAGTCCGGCACAGAATCAGTTCCCAAGAGCGACTTAATCCGCAATCGGAATTTAGCTTAGGAAGTTAAGCAGCCATTGATTCTTCCTTAAAAGAAGTTTGTCCCCGGGGATGCTTATTACCGGAGCCAATTATAACGTCGTGACGTTCTAAATAAATATTCCATTTAAACACCTAAAACTCCCACTTATATGATTTAAAAAGTGCCTCGACGTATTTATAAATTCGACTATACAATGCGGTAGTTTATAAAGTTATTAATTACGTTTCAAAATAAAAATACAATGCCTTATACCGAAGAGAATAAATAAATTACAAAATAGAATTTTTCCGTAATTTCTTAAGTAGAAAGTTCTTTTTTTTTCTCTCTCTCTCTCTCTCTCTCTTCTTCTATTTGGGTGGAATTAATAAACAAAAAAAATGCCACGACATTATTGGTATTAAATCCACATATGATTAGCAGTAAGAGGGATTAACAATAGAGTGGAGATGACAGGTTGTATCCAGTACCATTATCTCCGTTGATTTCCACGAAGCATTGTCTTATCAGCTTAAGGCTATTGTGTGTGGTAGAATTTTAATTAATGTTACTTTTTCTCTCAACACTTCTGCTTAGAATATCCAAGACTTTAGAGAAGCCCTCGGAGAAATTAATTTCCAAAATTGATGCTATTCTTGATAAGTTTAATATACAACTTAAGTCATCGTAGCATTCAAATATTAATCAGTAAATTAAAATGAAAAATATCGTTTTTTTTTCCTCTAATTGAAGAGATTTTCCTTAATATCTTGGCACTTCTAAATAAAAAAAAAGTATATATATAATAATTAAAAAATCTATAAAACATTTTACTATTATGTTCTAACTATTAGAGAGAAAGAAAAAAAGATGCTAAATTAATACGGTAAACCGACGTTTAAATGTAAAGATTTACAGAAAAGTAAGGAAAAGTAATTTACGACGTTAATTAAAATCTTACACGGGTTGTAAAGTTTCATAACTTGGAAATAATTTACAACTTTGTACCGGTGGAAGTTTTATTTAGTTGAAAAGGTTGGAAATTTATGTATTATTAAATGAAGCAAATAATATCCAATATTTATTTGAAAAGCTTTATGTAGAGTCATTACTCATCGGTAGCCAGAACGAAAAGGGAACTATCATCATTATTTAAGAAGCATTCGTTATAAATATAAAATTCCTTCTTTAGCAACCATTCTCATTAATAATCATATTTATTCTTACGAGTGAGCTTCTCAGAATGATCGATAATATTCCGACACGTTAGTAAGCTGGTAAAAATAACTAAAATTTATCAAAGAAAGCTTTTAAACTATTTGTAAGTATTTCAGTATTTAATTAATGTCACTAAGAAATTTTTAAAAGCCTTTCGTTTAATCACACAATTTTCTCCGATGTAAACAATTTATTTCTTCGACATCCTCTTAACTGACTTAAGTAACGATATCTGCAAAAAAATATATATATTTTTAACTTCTGGACGGACGAAAAACACCCTCCCCCCCCCTTACGTCTTAACAGTCTCCCGGTATCGCTTTCTGTAAAATACACATTGATTGGGTAAGTGGTTGATAGAATCGTATTACCGGACCAGTGTCTGATGGCAGCAAAGAATAAACTTTACGAATTTAACTTTTAAAATCGCTAGTTTATTTATTTATTTTTTTTTTTATTACAAGTAAGCCATTTATTGATTATTTCCACGGTACTTTCCACACAACGGGTAGTGTTCGAGTTCGGAATCGAATCGACCGAATTATACAAAATATCTCGTATTTTTTTTTTATTTTAATCAAGATAAAAGCACTTTATTAACTGTCCTGTTAAAAAAACTACAACAGAAAATAATTATGTACGAGTAAAATAAAAGAAAAACTACAATGACGTCGAATTGTCGGATGACTTTATGCTACATTAACTAGAAAACAGATAAAAACTTTCCGTTTAAATTGTCCGAGTTCGATAAGTAACCATTTGGCTCGAAGAATTTCTTAACGTACGACTTTAATACTTTATAAGAAATTTTTCTATAATAAATTCTATCATACAAGTAAATTATTTATATTCGATTTATGAGAAAACTTTGATCGTTACTCGAGAATTATTGCATTTTAAGTATCGCCGGTTTTAAACTAAGTAAACGAATCACAATATTTATTTTATATTAACTTATCCCGAAGATAAATATACAGATTAAGTTTCTTTGTTTATTTTAATTTAGTCTCATGTAAAATATTTTTATTTACAACAATAACAAATTGTAAACTATGAATGGAACGTTGTAATTAAAGAAGATTTTTTAAAAAATTTGTTTTAGGTTGCGGCCGACGTTTTCATCTGTCAAACGTAAACGTCGAGCGCCGCTATCTTGTAAGCGACGTTCGACGTTC